>NC_070633.1:22477630-22671117 GCF_947347685.1 Pleuronectes platessa
GATGCACTCAGGATCCTGATGGTTATTGGTTCACAAAAACACTAGAGGTTCTGAGCACCGGGCATTAGAGAGGAAGTCAGACTTTAATGTTTGCGATCCACAAAGCAAATTGTGCAGCTTCCTACAATTTCATTCTTCGTAGAAAAGCCATGCTGTACTCTGAATAAATGTTTTCCCGCTGGTGGGAGAAGTGGTTTATATTTTCTCTATTATAATTGAAAGCTCCTGAGTCCCCCCCCCTCTTAACTGAGACAAAAGCTTTAAAGTTCCCCGATCTCCCATGATGATCTTATTTTTCCTGTTTCCTCTCATTAAATAAAATTGGCTGTGGAGCTCCACGTTTCTCAGAACTGCCACGAGTGTTAATAGCAACAACAATGAAACGCTATTTTCTCCCGGGATGATTGGACATTAAAAAAAAAAAATGGCCGGGAAGTAAATCACAGCTTGTACGTCTGACCGGCACGAAAAAAAAAAAAGGAAACTCTGGACTTTTACAACAGCTGCTCCTGTCCTGTTGGCCATTATTCACCGTGACAAGAAGCTACATGTAATGAACAACTCTGGCCCCGTGTCGGAGCTGAAGCTAGGCCTGTCCTAATTTGAGATAAAGATAGGTTATTGATCAACGGTCCTAAACCATTAGCTCCCTGCTAGAATTTCTGGTATATGCAACCGATACGATGGGCAGGGATGCTGAGGCTGCGAGAGGAACGACAGAGGGAGCGGGGAGGCTGCTGGATCAACTGGACAGATCTGCCGGTCAGCAGAAGTGAAAAGTTCATTATTTTCACTTGGTTAATGGATCAAGACAAGGAACATGACAAAGGGCCCTAACTTAAACATGGCGCAAAGTGTTTGCCAAGCATGACATTAGTGTCTTTGCCAAATCAGACCAGCAGCTGTATTGTTTAAAACAACAAATACACTTGAGAGCTCATGTGGGAGACGTTGATGCATGTAAGGAAGTAGAATGTTCTTGTGTGATTGGCAAAATGGCACATTTAAAATTGTCCCACAATTCTGATATTAACTATGTTAATTCAATAGTCTGAATAAGACAATGTCATGTAAACAGGATTATTTCTGATTACCTAAACTTGAATAATGTCCTAATTGGAAGAGGAAATAATGAAAATGAAAACATTTTGGGTACTCGGAACTGAGGAGCATTATGTAGACATGTATAAATGTTTTAATCACATTATAACATCCAGCTGAAGCTGATACAGGACTTTTTTAAATGTCCAATGATTCATCCATAACACAACAGATGTATTTGTGTAGTTTTGTTATAGGCCCTTTAAAAAGCAGTAGCCCACTATAAAGCTTTCAGAAGTCCATTTCCAAAGATGCAAGGAATCCTCGTTTTGATCCCCCCCAAACAAATAATCTCAAAAACTGGCCACAAAACTCAACACAATAGGATAAATTCTAATTACTTTCAGTTTGAGTGTTCATAATAAAGTTTGTCCCTCCCAAGCCTTGGAGCTGCTCGCAGTTTCTGCAACAGTCAGCAGGTTTTCCTTTGCGGTGCAGCAAATGAAACCGGGGCCATGCATTGTTTTTCTTTTGTCTGATGTGGTTGAGACAAAACTGTGACTCTTATTAACCAGTCGTCTCATTGTCTTTGAGCTGGCAGCGGTGTGGACAAATTAGTGCTCCAGGGCTCATGTGGTTTGTAGATGGGTCTTAGAGACGAAAGGCAAAACACTTTTCAACAACAATATAAAAGGAATAAAGACGCAACGTTGGAGAAAAGTAAGACAACATAAAAAGTATTTAAACCCCCTTAATTCACAATATTGACCAATTTCACATCCCTCCCCAGAAGTTTCAAGGTAATCCTTTCCAAACACACAAATCAACCAGCAAAGGAACAGGGGTCAAAACAGAGTCTTCAGCCTTGATCTGAATGAACTGAGAGTTGCAGCAGACCTGCAGCTCTCTGGGAGTTTGCTCCACACATCTCTATGTCCAACGACAGGTGGACTGTCAAGACTTGACGGCACAAAGCGGATTTGTCGGCAACATTCCTGCAAGACACCTGATAACAGTGTCATTGTCCCCCGTGAGGAGGTCTTTCCTAAGATCCGAGAAAGAGCTTCACCTCATCTGATTTAAGCTCCATCCCTCCCGCTCTGCTTTGACAGTATCTTACACTCTAATCAGTTTTATGTTGGACGCAGACCTCAGGATCTGCCCGCTGCTTTTTTGTACATGTCCGTCTGAAACAAGCTGCTGATGCGGTGTCATCAAAGCGTACCAGCGTGTGGGGATAAATAAATAAACACACAAAACACACATCCTCTTGGTGGGTCAAATCGCACAAAAAGTGATATTCCTTTTCATATTTTGGTACAGATGCAAATCCATGCAATCCGCTCTCTCGTTTGAAGGCCAGCGGTCGAGAGATGAATCACAAAAAATGGAAAAAAGAGCACAAGCTGAGTCTGTCTTTAATACATTTCTCCACAACTACAGGCTCACAGAAGAGAATGGAAACTGACATGGTGTTAACATTTGGGCTGGAAATCAAAAAACATCTGACATGCTACAGAAGAATAACAGGCTCACGTGCGTGGGCGTGGCGGAGATTAGCAGAGTTTGTATAGGAGACGGAAAAGATGGGGGGAGACGAAAAAAGCTGAGAGGGATAAAGGAGGATGAGACTTTGTTAGGGAGAGAGGGGGTTGTAATGAAGATCAAACGTGAAGAGTGGATTTGAAAAAAGAAAAAACAAAGGGCGGATGAAATGAGAAGTTCGCTCTGAGTGATTGGAGCTGATACCAGCTGGCGGTGAGTATCTTTATATTTACTCTGACTACGTTGAGCCTCATATCCGTCATCTTCTTTTCATCTGCTCTTATCCATCCCATCCTTCACCGCAGTCCCTCTTATCCTCACCCAGCATTTGAGGATCATTCTCATTCATCCCCCCCGAACAGCTGAACTACCCGTTTGGCTCTCTGTGGCATGTGCACGCCTGACGTCTCCCCCGGCCCCTCCGTCTCTGTCGACTAATTGGACCCCGGCCTCTCCGTGGCCTTCAGGGATTCAAACATAATTAAAGCGGGGAGACCGGAAGTGTCAAGTTCAGGGCTGCTAACCACTCCCGTCTTAATTGGAGAGATAGGGTGAGGTGGAGGGCAGGGCGGCGGGGGGGCTACGGGATTGGTCGGGGTTTCGGACGCCCCCCCGGTTTTGTGGGGAGGAAAGTGATGGTAATGAACCTGGAGTGTGTCTGATGCATAATTAACATGGAGCAGGCATGCTGTGCCATAAGATGACTTCTTTCAACTGAGATCATCTTCATGTTGTTTCATTTAAAGTTATTAAAAGTTGGGTCTTATTTTGATAGTTCTGGCCTCTATTTCTTTAAGTTATGATGACATAAAAGCCAGAAAACATATTTTTTTAATTAGCTTTTTTATTATGAGTGATGGAGTTTGTTTTAAGTGACAGATTCCTGGAAAGTATTTCTGAGACCAATCAGTATTAAATAAGATTTAAATGAGACTGTTGATAGAATGGTCATGTTTACATTTAGAGGTCACTATCAATGAAATCTGATCAAACCAGATATTCACCCTCTCTAAATCATAGCTACATGTTTTCCCCTCCAGTTTCTAGTTTGATTTACATTCAGATTTTTTAACGCTTTCACTGTAAACCCTTCGCTCACACTCAAATATTCCACTTACACTCAAACACGTTGTTGCTTGGTCACATTGAAAGAAAGTAGCAATGAATGTTGACAATGAAATGTGCAGATTTATCGTCATCAGTCCTTGTGTTGTGTAGCTAAAGTGTCCTCGCTGTGGCTTTTGCATCCGTGTTCTCAGTTAATAAGCTTGTGTGATATTTCTCCGCCACCGGAGAACAACCAATTAGACCGTTGAGCAAAACCACTTTATTCAATGGTAAAAACAAAACGTGAGCAAATCTGAAAAGTCACTGATAATCTTTCCTTTCACAGGGAAGCTGTGTGCACACAAATTAATTGAACACTAGAGCTGGAGAGATAGTTCAGGCAGTCAAGTCAAATTTACATGCATGGCCCGAAATGCTGAGGCATACATTTTAGACTGAACCAACAGGACACATTGTAATATGTGATGGTGACAATTAAAGTTACCATTGGGGTTTTTACATGTTTTCCAAACCGGTATGATCATTTTACTTCTCTAACTTTTCCTAAGTGAGGTTTACTTGCCCTTAAATCTCAGCCACTGACTTGGAAAGTACCAAAGTGCCACATCAACAAGTTGTAATGACACAGAAACAAAGAAATCCTCCTCTGATCTCCTTTGCTAACTCTGCATTTAGCTTCTTCTCCCCTTTACCCTCAGCACGGTAAACACAGACTGTCGGCCTTGTGTTAACGTTGTCTAAGGGCCAACGTATGTGACTCTCATCTGCACAGATGGCACGCTTGGTGCCAGATATCATGACCAGCTAGCTGCACAACACAGCTGCCAAAGTGCATTAGAGTGCCCACTCGCTGTCATGGTGCTGTTGCTGTTGTGTTTTGGAACAGGATCCTTGTGGCATTTTAATGGGGGCTTGGAATCCCTCGCGACGAAAACAAATAATTTAGCCGGCCCCACGTCGCTGCATTGATGATGTTTGATGTTCGAGTGACCTCCAGATTCCGAGGAACGGCCTGCGCTGTTGACAGGGATTCAGTGATGGAGTGAGGTTAAGAATTGTTTCTATTTGTCCTTCACGAAACACTTGGATTAGTATTCAAGTATTCCTGCTGGGGAGGGAGCCCTCTAGAGACCGACTGGCCTCTGTGCTTAATCCCATTTACCTCTAACAAAATGCCCCCCCACCCCCGTCCCCGGAGGAAAATAAGTGACCTCAACACGAGGTTCCCGGCACAAAAACACCTCAGCCACGACTTTTTCTTTTTGTCGATGCTTCTTTTCATTTCTCCCCGCCCCGTACATTACACCGAACTGGTAAATGGCAGCCTGTTGACTGGGAGAATGTGGAGCTCAGTTAATGAGGCGTGGCTCTGACAGGCTGGTAGAGTCACATCAACCTCCTCAGCCCACATGATCCCTCTCTAATCGCTAACGAACGAGAAGATGCGGAGAGGAGTCGTAGAACAGATGAAGGGAAATAATGAGAATTAATGACGGCAGGGCTTGAAGGACGGATGGCACAAATATACAGAGAGTGGGAGAGGGAGTGGGATTGGAGTGAATGAGTGTATCAACCAGAGATATGGGGAGAGATAAATGAAAATCCAACAGAAGTCAGACGAGTTAGTGAAACATCATCATCGTTATAATGTGACGTTTTTATTTCTGGCTGAGTTACAAACTCTCATTTCATTGCTTTTACGATGAAGGACACCAAACACAGCTGTGGGGTTTTAGAGGACAGCTTTTATTTTTATTTAATTTAATCCTCATTTTCATTTCATCAGGCAGTCACATTGAGATCAACCTCTCTTTTCCAGGAGAAGCCAAGAAGCATTCACAATCAGCAAACAAACAATTAAACACAAGCAACAACAGAACAACACAATAAAAACAAATTAATTAAAACTGCGACAAGGTTTATAAGAAAACGTCACATTTAAAATCTCTTAGGGAAACACAAGACTGTGGTTTGAGGGATGTTTGTAGATCCTTTCATTTAGCAGGTGTGTAGTAACTGAATCTAGCTCTGCCAACATTGGTGTGTACACAAGGGATGTTAAGTAGTTACCGGTTCTTGTGCTGTGTGCAGTTTGACATTTTCAGGAAAAACTCTGAACATATACTCCTAAATACTCAGCACTGTCGCCTCACAGAAGGTTCTGGGTTCGAACATAGAACCTCTGCATGTTCTCCCTGTGTCTGTGTTGCTCTTGGTTCTCCAGCTTCCTCCCACAGTCCAAAGACACGCAGTTCAGATTGATAGGAAACTCTCAATTCCCTGTGTCTGAGTGTGAATGGCTGTTTGTCACTATGTGTCACCCCTGTGATAGACAAGCCCTCTCCAGGGTCTACCCCGCCTCTTGCCCAATGACAACGGGCTTCAGCTTCCATGACCCTCAAACGATAATGAATGGAATAAATGGAGTTGTATTAGAACCACTCTTGTGTCTTTATGGGAGTGGTTCTTATACAACAAAGAACAAATAAAGGGGAACTTTCTTTCCTCCTTCATTGGTTTGATTGTTTGTTGGTGTATTTATTGCAGGATAACACAAAAACCACACTACGGGTTTCCTCAAAATTTGGTGGAAGGATGGGACACAGTTCAAGAAAGAACTCATCCAATTCTGTCATGGATCTGGACAAAGGAGTGAGACAGGGCTTCTTTACATTAACCAGGGATAAATTCAAGGATCTTGGATCTTGGGGAATGCTGTCTGTAAAGCATCATATGATTGAAGCATCGGTTCCAGATTGGCACAGTAGCATGCTTGACTATTCTATCTGCTATGCACTTTAACTACTTGGGCCCTCACAGATTTTCTGCTGAATGCAGAAGCACAGAACAAACAGAAGACACGATCTGAGTGTGTTTTCTGCTCCAAGGAGGACGTGGAGAGGATGTGAAGACCCTGTGCAGTGATTGGAGCCCAACTGTGATTCAAAGCTCTCGCTGTGAGTGGAAGAACAACAAATGCCTTTATTTGGTCTGCAGAAGAGTTCAGAGAGAATATCTATGAATCCGAGTTCTTCAACTGTTTTATTATATATTTCATGTTTTAAGAAACGGATTTAGCATTCATGATGAAATGGCTTCAGCAATAATGGGAGCACACCAGGGTGGGTTTGAGAAAAGAGTTCTTATTTATCAGTTAAGAGAGGCGGAGAATATCTCTGGGTTGATTCTGCCTGATGTCGTATGTTACCTTTAATAACGAGAGTTTCTTAACAGAATAAAAAATGCATGGCTCTCAGGACCGACCAGTTCAGCTGTAAAGTTTGGCTCAGGTTGGAATGAGCTGGGTCAAACTCTCAAACGATTTTTCCTCATTTCTGAGGGAGGTGAAAATTCCCTGCCAGGAATTACGTTGATTTATTTCCCCCCCCCCCCCCAGCCCCCCTTTCAAGCCACCCAGCTCCGTTTGCCGTGGAGGACCGTTGTGCCGTAATGCTCCAGAGGGGTCTCCTGCATCTGTTTGGTTTAACGTCAAATTAGCATCTGATTAAATGCATTTTATGACTAGGAAAAGCACGAGGAGCAAACCACTGTCTGCAAATTGAAGGAATCCAGACATCATCCCCCAGGGACATGCAAATAGAATAAGAGCATGCTGGCTTTTATTCATTCCTGTCGGGTGACAGAGGTAATTGAATTCGGTCTGGAAACCATTACGATTATTTATGACCGCCTTTCTTCAGAGGAAACATGCACAGTGAAAGGAGAGCCCAGTTTGGCTGTACATTTCTCCATGGCCACAATGCACCAATGCAACCAATGCAAACGCACATCCCACTCAACCAGTGGGGGATTTTAAATCTCTCTTCCTGCTTGCTCTGTATAAAAATAGATTGTCTTAGGCCTCAGAGCGTCATAGAGAGACAAGCGACTCTCTGATCTACTTAGCGCTTGAATTCAGCGGCGTGTCCCTGTCAGCAGCAGCCACAGCCCACCTGGCCTTGTTCAGTGACTTCAGCGTCAAATGATCAATAACGCTGTTTAAATTGGTCTCGTTCTTTCCCACAGTGCAGCCTCTTAATTGAGCTGCAACATCGCAGCACAGAGCACATTTCACTTTGCCTGAATTTCCCTCAAGGCCTTTCCACACACCCATATTAATACTGACGAGTGCATTCAATCAAATGCATTTACTCTTGGACAAACTCTCACTTTATGTAAGTGTTTCCTTCTTCTACAGTCTGCTAAGTCCCTTATAAAAGCTTGAATATGCATTGTTATAGATTGAACTACAATTTGAATATATATATATGTTTTTGTATTTTACTTATTTAATCTCTTATTTTGCTTGAAAACTGTCAGATTTTAAATTGATTTCTTTAAATTTTCTCTCTGTTGTTTTTTAATGTCCCTGTGCAGCATCTTGAATCTGCCTCTGTGTATATGTACTTTATAAATTAAACTGCCTTTCCTAACTTAATATACAAACTGTAAATATATTTATTTACTTGAAGCACTTCAGACTATAAACCACATTTATCCTTTCACACACACAAATTCATATCGTGTTACTATATACTTTGCTTTTTGCTATCACATACCATTCCCTGCTGCCACAATTTAAGTTCCTCCTAAATCTTACCCAAAGACTCTTTGGCATGTGGAAAGAAGCAGCCAGGGATCGAACCTCTAATATCCTGGTAGGAATTGTACTCTGCGTGGTGATGTCGAAACAGAAAAACAATACATAATCATTTTTAATGTGCAGGACTAGACTGTTTTCTCTCCTCCAGTGTCCAAAATCCAGATTCCAGAGATGAATCAGCCGACAGATCATCAAAACAAAAGTCAATCAATCAAACTTGAAGGAATATTGATATATATATATATATTATTTATATATTGATATATGCCCTTAACCTTTGACTAGAGAGAGGAGAAGGTATCAAAACAAAAGAGCAGAAACAGAAGTGAGCAGGAAGAGTCTTTCGATATTTGCAGAGTTGACATGGTGATTCTGAGCAGAGACAAAAACGCACATTAACAGGGAAAAACAAGGTCGCACCAGCATTCCTAAGCAACAGAAAGAAAAGCAGCAATTAGTGCCGAACTACAGTGTGGTGCCGGAGTAGGTGATTAAACACAGGAAGCAGGTGAGGAGGGGACGGCTTGAACAGATGTGCAGGTGTTCCAGATGTGAAGCAGAGCGCCACCTCAAACCAGTTTACACTCATACACACTATACATAAAGACTTGTAACACATGACTAAAAAACTAAAGTTTAAAATAGTACAACAGCTACAGATAGCAATTTTACACAGTGAATTTGAATTGCATTACGCTGAAACAAGTCAGTAGGAAATTCATTGGTAATTAAGAAACCAACAAAAAGTTCAGAATACAATATTCCGGTATTTAAAAAGATGTAAACCTTTCGTCATATTTCCGCTCATCTAATCGGCTAATCATTTGGGAATGGCTGAGTTAGATGTGACTTGACAGAGTTAAGATAAGATAAAATTAGATATGATAAGATGAACCAACATATTTTCTTTCAAATGTTGCTGAGCTCTGAATGTGCATAGTGGTCTGCTGCAGTACAGTGCATGTGCTACTTTAACTCCGTCCCAGAGACTTTTAACCAGTGAATTAAATAAAGACTTAAGAGTATTTTCTGCAGACATTATTACTCATAGTAAGAAACTGCAATAACTTGGAATGGAGCAATACAGACTATTTATAACCATGTATTTATGTGCTGACATCTGTATCTATATCCCTTTTTTTATCCTTCCTATTTACATATTTATGCAAAACGGAGATGCACTAAAAATGCATATCTTTGTCTTGCAATGAATGCATTTTATTCGATCCTACAATACTTCTCCATTGTGGTACTGTTACTGATACCACTGTAAAGGATCTGAGTACCTCATCCACCACTGAGTATTGGAGGCTCACAGAGCCACACAACTACAGACATTACTGGATATACCATTAAGAATGTTTAATTTTCTGCATCAACAGTGAATATCTGTCTCTCTTGGGTAAACCATTTGCTATAAGTAATCAGCACTGCTGTTGATTGTATACATACCTAATCAGTTTGCAGTGCAATTGGCAAATTAAGTCACTAAATTAGATTTTACGATACAGGGCTCCTCCCCTCGAACATGTGCAGTGTGGTTTCCTGCAGATTACAAAGCACTCCTGCTCTCAGTCAGTCAGAGATTCTGATAAGACTGGTGGTTGATTTAAATATTACAAATGTACAAATGTACAAATGTGGAAAGGTCAAACAAGATCAGGTCAAACAAGATCAAGATTGTGTTTTTATGTTATTGCGTTTTTATGTTATTGCGTTTTTATGTTTCTATGTTCATTGTATGCACCAATTACCGGAGCAAATTCCTTGTAAGTGTAAACCTACTTGGCAATAAAATACTTCTGATTCTGATTCTGATTACGCTCAAACCTCAATGAATGTGCAGGACAGTGACCGGAAACTCTATTTCAAGCTACTCTGTCCTAAATCTGATGATGAATGACTCGCTGTTTCCACAATTTATATTAAATCATAGCATTCTTTCACTTTTACTGTATACATATTCCTTTTTTATTTTACTTTAGTACATTGCTTATGCTGCTCTTCTCTGATGAAGAGCCGCTGCTGCAGAAACCGACTGTAAACATGTCATTTTCCATTCCAGAAAACGACGGTGCAGACTGTGAAGTCAGAGTCTGTGCTCCGTGCACAGCGGACGCCTCATTCATATCTGTAATTACATCAAAGTTGTTTAAAAGAATCAATGCTGAGAACACTTTGCCGGGCAGGATGGATTCACCATGCGCGTCTAATTCCTCTCCACTTGATATGGATATGTCTGACGTGCTGTTTATCTCTGACCCTCTTTCTGTTCCCACGGTGAAGGGACGGTTATTTTTCATGGAGGTTTTGGCACCAAGTGGTAAATGTGGAACATCACATTGGAAACAAACCTAGAATGGCACCGATCAAATCGCACATTTCGGCCGTGAGAGAACACACAACACGTGAAATGTGCAGATAATATCGTACTAACTCGGGAGGCGATTAACACATTGAGTTAACATGTGTTGCTCATGTGCTTGGACAACTGTTTAAAACGGTTCAGTGACACGAGGCAGAGAGCCAAACAGACGCTGGGCCTGAAGCACTGGGACCGTTTGCTTCCACCTAACAGCCAGTGAGGAGGAGGAGGAGGAGGAGGAGGAGGAGGAGGAGGAGGCCACCATCTCAGTTCATCTTTAACCCGGTGCATTTAGCCTTTATTCTGCGAGCGAGTGAGTAAAGTTTAGCCGTATGAATTAATATATATTTATCAATTGTAAATGCAGTGTTGCTGGTGTGACGGCCCCTGTTCTCGGCACACTGTCACAGAAGTAGATCGTGAATCCTGCTGTGAACTAGGCTAAGGAGGACTAATTAGGACAGTACTGACTGCTGTGACAAATTCCACTGTGTCCTCACAAACTTGGACGAAATCAAACGAATATTATATTTCACATTAAACCCAGCAAGAGATTTATGTTTTTCCAAGATTTGGGAATAGAATCTTGATTTAGATAAGTCTCTCTGGGTGTTTTCTTCTCATGTCTTTTCAGAAACGGATGCATCCTCGTTCATTGGTGAAAAGCATTACAATATTTCGACAAACTGTAAACAGCTGCAAATGCACCACTAGCAGTTAAATCGAATTAAATCCAATATCCACATCCATAAAATCAATATGACTTTTATACGACCTGCTGTGAGACCATGTTGTTTGTATCCGGTCTCACCTGATAATGAACTGCTACAAAAAGTAACGACACGAGGACGTTCCTCTTTTGTGTTTTATATCTGGATGTTTCCTTTATCTTTCTTTCGTCAGAGTTTGCAAAGAAGGAACTCAGGAGGCAGAGCTCAGGAGGCGGATATAAAAGTAAAGCGTCTTTACTTCATAACAAAGATGACACAAAAAAAGAAAATAGAGTCAAGCAAATACATAATAAATAAAAGCACAAAGGGTCAGGCTGAGGCGAAATCTAAAAAAGACAAGAAAGATCCAAACATGCTCAGGATCAAAACAGGGAGTGCTGGAAAAGTAAAGCACAAAGACAAGCTGGCACAGATTAAATGATGTGTGTATGTACTTGTACTCGACTGGCAGGTGTGACAATCAGGTGACGGCTGAATTAGGATCTACAGTATGTGGACAACCGGCCAATTCAATAAAGCAGAGTTCACATGATAAATGAAATATGATCAATGATGCAATACGGCAGCCAGCATTTAATGTGTAACATGAAATGTATTTTACATTTGAATCTGTGACTATGCGGTTTGAATGAATAATATTATAATTTAAAGTTTTAATTATATGTATCAACCTTTGTAAACTGTATTTAAATTATTGTTAAATGTGTGCTAACACTAAAATTGTATTATTATTACTATAATAACTACGATTAAGTGTACATCATTTTAATTAAAGTTAAAAGTATTTATGAACCGTCGTGGCATAGAAGTAGAAAATGGTATGAAATGTAATACGGGTCGAGCACGACAACACCGTGTGCATCTATTACAACTCACTAAACTCGTTATGGTGAGAAAAGTTTCCATTCCTGCAAAACTTTATTACAGGATTAGTTTACTCCCATCCATATTGAAATGCATCCTGCTCATTTGACTTTATAATGCCCTTTATCCCTTTTCCTCCTCCCCTGCATGAAGTGTGAACTAACTGTTGATAACTCATTTGATTTGGTTTGGGTATATACGGATCAACACAGTTAACTTTATCAGACTCTACAGCCACAAATCTGCTTGAGGATCCCGAGCCCGTCCCACATTTCAGGGTCATTGCTCCAGTTTCAAAACAACACATGATAGAGAAAACCCAGTAAGCAAGCATCGTTGAACTTCTACTAATTACCCTCGTAGAGTTTTCTGGGGAGGAACACCTAGAGCTCACTTTCAAAACTACTGAGCTAGGCCTTTATGGACCTGCTGCATCACACACATCTTTAAAGTTGAGTGTAACAGTCTTTGTGTTCCTCCTGCATTCTAGCTTTCATTCCCTAATTCACCCACAATCCTTTAACTGCAGTAAAATAAAAATGAACATTTTCTGCCTTTGCCGAGCAATTGTGGGATCATACAATCCAAATCAGCAGGCTTACAGCACTCAGCTTTAATCCAACACTGAGATTTATTTAGAAGTCTCTCCTGGTCTCTCGCAGGCAGTCTAATGATGGATAAGTGCTCATAATTTGATGATTAGTTCCTCCACTAACTATCTGGCCAAGTGCTCGGAATATGCAGGCAAACCTTTTCTGAGGGAGCTGCTCTGCACACACAGCTGCGAGGTTACTTAGAGCAGGTTGTAAATCCTTGTGTTTGTGGACTCGACACTTTATCTGAAAGGGAAATGTTGCTATTAGAAACTAGTGGATAACATTAAAGTAGAGTGTGAAATGTAAAAATTTCGATTATGAGATAATCTTTTGCTGATTTGACTTGTCACATAATATTTGTATTGCTCAGGCTGTGAAAACAATTGTAAAGTTTCTTCTGTGGCTCTGGTCTGATGAAGAATTCAAGTTTATATCAGAAATCCTGAGTTTCATATTTCAGTGTGTTCATTGTAAAGATTCCCTACTGAAAATATTATTGTTTGCTGTATTAGGGCTGGCTACAGTATAGGTCTGTAGTCCAACCTCCTCCATGTTAGTGGATGCAATTAACAAGTAGAAATACACATCAAATACATATTTCTTAAAAGTGGTTTCAGTATCTTTAGGTAGTTCTTACATGCTCATATGGTGAAAGACCGTGATTGACAGCTGAGACTGACTTACGATTGGACGATCATGGGCTTGGAAGGGACCCGGCTCCATCTCCTGATCGCTACTGTGCAAACTCCTGACTGGGACATGTTGGCTTCATTTCATCTTGTTGTTTCATCCATCTTCATATACAGTCAGAGATTTGAAGCTTTAAGAGAAGAAACTAATTTACAAGTTTGACAAGTTGAGAAAAGTAATTTATCTTGATGTATTTGTTGAATATGACAAATTGATACCATAAATAATTCATCGACTGTATATCAGTGGAAACTTCAAATAGAACAGTGAAGCTATGAGCTGTGTAACTCTACCCTCCACTCTATCAAGTGATTTCCAAACTTTGTTTTATGTTAATGTTTCCTGAGCCCTCTAGCACTGGAACAAAGTCTTTGCCACTTTCAACGTGATGGGAGACATCCTTGCATCCATCACTATAAGTGGAGGCTGAGTGGCCTCAGGAGCAGCCATGGCTGACTTAAGGTCTATCATTCCCTGTGACAGCCATTTACCTCCACACTGCACCAATCCCCTCTCTGATCAATGAGCAGGACGTTGTTGGATTGCAGTCAAGAAGGAGGGGCTGTCAGAGAGTGTTGACAGAAATACACAGAGAGAAAAGTCCTGGGTATCTGCTTTGTTTGAGCTCACTGGGGCCCCAGGATAATGATGCTTGTTTAGCTAAATTAAAGCACAACTGAACGCAGAGTGAGACATTGTGGAGTGTGAAGCGATTTTGTCAGCTTTGGGAAAAATCTTCCTTTTAAATGAGGAAACGTAAGCTCAGCTTTGCCAACAATTCAGCAGCAAGTCTGTCTTGGAACAATGGCTATGGGGGGAAAAGAGGCAACAGTAATGCAATGTGAAAATATGAGTCAGAGATAAAGGGAGCTCGCGCTCTGAGTACCGCTGGCAATATCTGGGAATGGAGGATTCAAGAGGGTGCGCTGCTGAGGGCTCAGATGCTCAGCTCGAGTAACCTGGTTTCATTTCAACATCGCCTCCAAGGCGCGGGAAGACGTGGAGTCTCCCGGCTCTTTAACCCCTGAGAAGGATGTCAGTATCTAAGAGATTTGCTTCATGTCTTCATGTGGTCTATTCCTTCAGCGGTTTTGTCAGTGCAGTTATTGAGAGCACAAGGGGTCAGGTTTCATAAACGATGCTGGTAAATCGTGTCCTCCAAACCTTAAAAACTTTTTCTTTCTCTCTTTGAGCCACGGAGTTTCAGAAAGAAACAGACTCATCATGCTTCGGGGAGATGGACGCAGAGTCAATCATTAGATTTGAGGATAATGGATGGACATAAGTTGCCATTGGAATAGTCCATTAATACTTGTTTTTGTGTTACCGTACATGAGCACTTTGTCTGTCCTCATTTCATCCCAGTTCCTTTCAAATCATTTCATGTGCATGGTGAGCATTCGGCTTTTGCATTTCTGTTCATTTTTTATTACTTCAACCGTGATAGGAAGTAACTCCCGGTCACTTTCCTTTTCTGAGCCTGCACCAAGTAGCTCAACTCTTAGTGGTTTTATTTTTACATGTACATTTACTCATTTGGCAGATGCTTTTACCCGCAGTGACTTAACTGATGGATAACACTAAAGCTTCAGCACAGAAAGAGACCTTGCAGTAAGTACTAAGAGCTGAAGTGGTTTGAAAAGACAGAGTGCTCAAGAACTGGTATGAAAAAAGTGGACTGAAAATGCATACTAAGTGCTAGTTAGGCATGTTAGAGGTGTTGGAAGAGGAGATGTTCTTGGATGAAGATGGAGCGAGACCCCCCCCGCCGCCACCCCTTGCTCTGATTGTATCTGGAGCTTGCTCAACCATTAGGGAACAACAAAAAAGAACAGTCTGAAGTGTGAGTGCCTCGTGCAGGGATGTCAGTTCCACACGGCGTAGCTCGGAGGAATGCAGTGGCTGAGAAGGAGTCTAAACCTGTGTGACTGAGTTCCAGTAGACGGGTTCACTGCTGACCCAGAAGTCCCTCTGTAGACAAGCATTAGCGACTTGAATTTGATCCGGACAGCCGCGGGTCGCCAGCGGAGGTTGATGAGCTGTGGAGTGACTTTCTGCCCTTATGGGCTGATGGAAGACCAGACGCCCCGCTGCATTCTGGACCGTCTCAGGGTTTCACTGTGCATTAAGGGAGGCCTGGCAAAAGGTCATCGCAGTCGTCAATGGGAGAGAAATCCTTCGCCTGCACTAAAAGTTGGGTGGTAAAGCATTATTAATCTCAAAGTGTGAAGCGGCCACGGCCAGGAGACAGATGAAGCAGGATCTGAGGAGGATCATCAAACCCGAGGTAGAGGGTAATTATTTGAAGCAGAATCTCTGACGACTTTCTGCGAATGAAAAGGACTCATAAAGAAAGCCGACCCATCATCAAATGTCTTTTTTGAGGAGACATTTTCATAATGCATTTTATCCATTTGAAGACAGCGTTGATAAATGCAGTTTGAACTCCTTTTGCATCTACTTAATGAAATTCCTCTACTGAGCAGGTTCTACTGAGCAGGTAACCTGACAAGCAGCTTGAGCGAATCCCTTGACAGCCCTCCTCATCTTGTCACGTCTCAGTTTCAGGAGGAAAATTTCAGAAAAACTTTATTTCTGTGACACTTGCCCCCGGAGCTCATTAGAGTCCCCCATTCGAATGTGCACAGACTTTCAAACAGGTGGAAGAATAATGTCAATTTTAGTGGCGCCAGTGAGTCATGTTCCTGGTTTGTTTGGCACTAGATGACTCTGTAATTTTCTCTCTCTCTGCCCCTCTCATATTTTAGGACCTCGTGCACATGCAAATATAATTGTCTGTTAAATTGCTTTCGTTCATTTTTTTTTTTTTTTTTACTTGTAGAAAGTTGCAAGAAATTAGCTATTGATACATACTTGTGGTTTTTCCATTTTTACCATTTCAGTGGAGAGCTATTGCACTCTTTCGTTGTGCATTCACGCTCCTGGCAATTTTGTGGCTGAATTGCTCTTTTCTGGCTGATTGTGGAGGGTGTGAGAGTCGTTGATTGTAAATGTCTCGTGGTTTCATGTTTGTCGGATCCTGGAGTTTCTCCCTGTTTTCTTTCATCCTCACCGTGCAGTTCACTGTTGTTGCTCGGGGAGAAGGTTCTTGGATTTATTGGAAATGAAATGCTTAATTATTGGTGGAGGCACCTTGGCGACCGTATAGCCATTGTTTTCAACACCTGCATTCTTGCAGTCTTTCAAATCTAAATAACAGGGTACCACAGACCCTGTGAAGGGCTGTAATCATCTTTATAAAGAAAAAACCATAGAAGGGAAGCAAATCAGAACAGAGTAGTGCTGATTGAACATAAATGTACAAAGTTTGGGCCGACAAGCTGAGGTTAGTCAAATTTCTGAGCTCTGTCTACCCACACACAGAGTATCTGCTAGTGGAGCTGACGGAAACCTTTTGTTGCAATATAGCCTTTTGTTTCATATACTTTCCATTTTGGAAATTACAGGCTAATATGGCAACAACTAAGTTAACTGAGGGAAATAAATTGTGCTGCAGCTATTTTCTTTTGATTTGATTTTTTTTATTCATTTCAATTTTCAGACTGGTAGGTTATATACCTCAAATAAAGAAAGAAAGTAAAATTAAATAAAGAGCTCAAAAAGGTGAATTATTCCGATGAAGCAGTAACAGAGAGAGGCAGTTGGATTTTTTTTTTCGACTGAGAATCAACCTTGTCGGGGTCCAAGTTAATCGCTCTTAGCTGAACCACATTGGTTTGGAGCAGACGGCATCCAGCAAAGAATGAAATGCAACCACAGCAGGTATTTCTTTGTCTGCCCCTCAAAGTTGACGGTGGGAATCAAGCTGCTGTCGGAGAAAAACTGAGACGGAAATATTGGCACGAAAAATGAGGTTTAATGAGACTGACGCAGCTGCACAAGTTGTTTGTAATCAGTCTATTTCATTAATAAGCAGCACAATTTTGAACTGTACCTATTAAATGTCACTGCAGCATCTGTTTCAACTGAGGATAATTATAATCATAAAAGAAAATAATTATAAAATCCCAAACACCAAATCAGACTGAAAAACAAGGTGAAAATAAGAATCCTGCAACGTGTAAGCCACGATTTGCAATATACAATTTTTTTCTTTTTGGAAACTTTGGAATGTTTCAAAGAGCAAACTCACAAATTTATGAATTTACAATTATTTGTAAAAACACCATTTGCATTCTGCACTTTTGTTGTTCTTTAAATCAAGCAACCGTCTCGGCTAATTGTCCTGCTGCTGTTGTAGGTTCATTTCCCTCTGATGTCTGGTCTTCCAGGTGACACTCCCAGTATCTGGAGGGATCTTTGCTGTTTCCAGCATCATTTGATTTGAAGGGCGTTGTGAAGGACTGTGTGGTTGAATATGGCGTCTGCAGAATCAGCAGAAACTTGGCAGCCTCCAGGTGTTTTTGGGATCGGCTCTGGCGGGTTCTGGGGTTCCACCACCTGATTGATGAAGCTGTTTGTTCTTAATCACTCCAGAGATAAAGCACCATGGAAGGAGCACTTGAATCGGAGCTCAGGACGCTGCAGTGGGGTTCGGGCTGTAACTCCGGTGTCATTGCCTCGCGGCTTGTGCTGTTTCTCCCTGTGGCTTGCTTTTATTAGGTAATGGCTGTTGCTTCAGCTTCTCACTAATGTTCAGATGTCTGTGTTTGCCAGAAGCTCTATTTGGGGTGGTGTGATTGTTCAGCTTTGTGGCTTTTTGGAGGTTCAGCAAGCTGAGCAATCAGTACCATACAGTGATTTACCTAAACCAGCAGACGAGTCCGTTTTAGTGAAGCTGATATCAGTTCAGTTGCAGTTTGTGTGGTCGGTCAATTCGCCGTCCAGAACTGTTGTGCATGCAAACAATCCCTCTTGAGTTTGAAGGGGTCAAGGTAAAAAGCAGTTGCTGAAAACTGAGCAGAGACGAGAAACTAAGGACAATAACACACTGGAGGAGTAAAATAATAAAATGATAGTGAGGTGCTTTACTGGAGGGGAAAGGTGGGAATAGAAAAATGACACAGGAGTAGATAGAAGAAGGTGGATTAGACTGTTCACCAGGGAGCGGCTTTGTGATTAGACCTCGGAAGATTTTTTTTATTCCTCTGCTCACATTTCATCTTGACAAAGAAGCTCTCACACTGCGACATCACTATCAGGATTCATCTCACCTGTCAGTATTAGCCTCTGTGTGGTGGGTGGGGACCGAGTCAGCCACAGACGGGTTGACACAAACAGCTGCATGCAGTATCAACCAACAACTAACACATCCTTTGGCGTGGGCCTGTTGTTGGCTGCGATGTTTTAAGAAAGTGAAAATGTGAACTAAAACACACAACCCCCCCCCCCCCCACCCTCGCTCCTGAGTCGAGGGGGGTGCAGGGAAACCGTTGTAATCGCAATGGCGCAGTGACACTGTGAGCAGCATTACTCTGACTGTTGCCCTCACTGCACAGTGGCTTCTCTCAAGAGACAAAGTGATGCTGAGATTTTGCTGTGATTCTGGCATTTTTCTCTTTCCAGCAATGCCAGGATAAACAATTGGAAATAGCACAACACAGGCCGTGATGGATGACGGTAGGGATGAGGCACACTACATCACAACGCCTGCATCCACTGCTGCTGCTGCTGCTCACCGGATAGAGTGTACTGTATATGTGGGAATATACCCAGTACTCTAACTATAACTGTAAATAAAGAAATAATCAAATTAACAAACAAACATTGTTAAGCATTGTGCTAAACCACATTTCCACTGCGACTGTATCATTATCGTGATCATATTCATATATGGTCTTGCTCTTAGATTTCTGGTTTTCACCCAGGCAGCCCAGGTCTGACTCCCGGTGTGGGTACAGTCTCCTTCCCTTGGCATTGTGAAACTTATTGTTGGCAAAATCAAATGTGTGTTGTCTTCTTGCACCAACTGATGATGAAATGTTTCCTGATCATCTTCCTGTTTCCCTTCATCAGTCCTCTGTCTCTCCCTCATGGGTGATGCTCAAGGCTCTGAAACCTGCTGGATCATCCAGGTTACCATGGAACATGTGCGGCACTCGACTCTATGTATGACATTTTCACTTGTGCTGTCACTTTTTAAACAGAATTTGAACATTTATTCGAAAGTGTAAACACATTTGAGCTGTATTGACCAGTTTGAACTCAAAATACATTGTATAAAATGACAGAAAGAAGTAAACAGAGATGAATTCCTATAATGTTCCTGCACTTCGATGACCAAGAAGTTAACATTTTCTGTCTGGAACTCTTGGCCAGTCGAACAGAAAGCTGCAGTACTTTTGCCTCGAGATAAGACCGCTGTGACCAAGTGGTAGCTGCAGCAGAAACCATACAGGCCCTCGCCTACGGAGCATTCCTTGACCTCGGTCTCCTCAGGCCAGGCAGCGATGATTGCCAGCGATGATTGACCTGCTGATTCACTTACTGGAAAGTATTTCTAGCACGAGGTAAAATACTAATTGTAACACAGAAAGTGGGTTCTGTAGTCTGCAATAATGGTCAGAAATTCTGTTAAAAGCTACAAATGTGTTTTTCTGTGATCTCACCTTCCCTTTTAAGTCCTCGAGGCCCAGGGCTTCTGCTGCAGCCGTCCTTTTTGAGACTGCTGTGAATATAGAGATGGAGCCTCTGCAAGTGTTCCCTGAAGGTAGCCACAGGGAACTTCAAATGAGGCGTCTCTGCACGCTAGAGACGACGGGCAGGACACGCAATCCTGCAGCTGCTTTGTAACACCATTTGTACAAGAAGAGAAGGGAACATTTATATGATCAAAACACTGCAAAAAACAATTAATATTCAGGTCATGAGGAACTAATAACATCAACATTCAATTAAAACCACCTTGCAGTTGTATGTCTCCGACATTCAGTGCAGTTTCAGTCTGCATTAAAAAAAAATGTCAGACTCATGACACCACAGAAATGACATGATTTAATCTATGAGTGAGCATTCATGCTAATTTTAAAATGGTTTAATGAGGTCATGTGAACTTGACCCTTGACCACGAAATTCTAATTAGCCAATCCTTGAGTCCAACTGAATGTCTATATCAAATTTGGAGAAGTTTCCCCAAGGCGTTCGCGATATATCGTGTTCACAAAGACACAACGTCTCTCTTTTTGTGTAGCACTTACTTTATAGCTACCACAAAAGTAGCTTCCCTCGAACTTTCATTCACCTGGACAAGGAAGAGTCTTGTCGATACCTGCTTTAATTTTCCATATGGTCCCAAAACATAAAAGATTCAGTCATTAATTATTGGCCTCTCATTTGAAAATCTGTGCTTCCAGCCAGCTGCAGCCCAAAAGCCACGTAAGAGTTGAATCCTCTTAATTATACAACCATTATGGAGCAGGTCTCAAATATAAAGTGAGTCTCGTAGTTGGTGTTTAAATACAGATTAAATAACATTGAGGTAATGACGTGGGTTGATGTGCAGTAAATAAACACAAATATGAACAACCCACAGCAACTCAGCTTGACAGTCAGGAGCTGTATGAAATAAAGGTAATGGTTGATCTCTCTTTGTTAAAGTAGAAGTGACATTTATATCTCCACATGACTTTCTGCCAGACTGTTTCTAGCTGTTGTGTTATTTGTTTGTTTATTTTCTTGTCAATCAATTTGCAAAGGGCCTCTATAAATAACGATTTTATTATTATTCCCACAAAAGAACAGGTTATACAGGATATTTTTTTTTATCAATATATAAAGTAAAATCTAAATATTCATGATCCAGTTGAGAGAATTTCCCCTTGATCCTTGTGTTTGTGGAGCTCCGTGGTCATATGCTTATTATAGTTAACACTGCAGAGCAGGCAGCCTGTCTCGATGAATTGCCCCTTGGCCGCTCTTCTCTTTGGTGCCCACTTATGATGCCGACACAAGTGGCAGAATATTCCCACAGGGACAGATTAAAGTGGCTTCATTGGTCATTGTTCACACAATAGTACATTGAAATACAGGGAATTACATGATGTGGTATAATGTTGAATACTCACCGTGATCCGTGTTGAAGAGCCCTGGGTGGACCCTTATCTTTTCTACCCTGTGCCTGTGATGAGTCATTGTGTTTTCTCTTCTCCTCCTCCTCCTCTTCTCTCTCTCTGCCCTCTCTCCTCTCCAGTTCCACTCGTCTCTGATATCTCTGCCTGTCTAATGTCTTAGGTTGTTTAACAGCATTGTTGGATAATTCCCTCTCTTCACAAATACACAATCATGCAACCAGTAAGAACATGAAAACACTGTAGTAGTTTCAATGTTATATTTTTTTTTAAACCAAACTTTTTTGCTCATCTTATGTCAAACTTATCAACATCCAGCATCTTTCTTTTCTTGGAGAAATATTTTAACAAACTCTGAAATTACAATCACAAATATATCAAACATTTGTAATAAATAGTAGTTTTGTTAGTCAATGACAAATATAGCTTATACATGCGTGTTCTGTTTACCCTGACTGTGACTTGGAGGAAGGGACCACCATGAAGATGTGTTAGACTAGTTAGTAAGTAGTTAATAATTTATACTAGCATATGTTATTCTCTTTTATTGGAGAAAACAAAAAAAAAATTCGGATATCTGAGTTGCATTTGTTTTGGTAATTATGATGCTCGTGGGATGTGGGCCACTTCTGATGCAGCTCTTCTGACCTTCCTGTGGGCCGCACAACATTGAAGTGAGCTTCAAGTGGTTCACTTGTAAGCAAATGTTGCCCAAACATCCCTAAACAAATGAGGGGCTTTTTGCCAAAACATGCAGCGCTCTAGGCAAGGGGTCATCTGGGTATGAACCTCAAATGGGCCATTTGGTAAATATTGACAATGGTCCAAAACAGCATAAAACTAGTACGGGCGACCTTTGGTTGACATGCAGTATTTCTATGGCTAACTTGTGGCCCAGATCTGGAACAGGAGCGGACTGCGATCTTTCCATGCAGTAGATGGGCCGGTGTGGGTTTTAGGCAATTTCTGGGCCTAGATACTTTTACTATGTTGATTCCTCTCCCTGCTAGCAGCTAAGTACATTAGCAGGAAAAATCACCTAAAGGTCAAGTGTAGGATTCAGGTAGAAGGGATCTTTTGGCAGAAATTTAATATAAAATAACTTGTTTAACTTATCCAAACTGCAGATAGGTAAATCTCTTTTAAGTCCACAGGAAGCAAGAATCAGGAGCAAACCCCACAGGCTAACAAGCAAGTCAAGTCATGACTCTGACGCATGAGAAAATTTCGAAAAACATCATTCTTCCACAGTTTGTCATGTACAACAAGTGCTGAGTTCAATGGGTATGTATGAGGCAAGTTGAGTTGCTATGGTTTGTTTTAAATGGTCTCAGCAGCAAACGTAGAGAACTGCGGTCCCGGAGGAAAACTTCATTCAATCACTAAAAGTGAAGCAAGTTAAACTTAATCACAGGAGTCAAATAAAACTGCCACACCGTTAGAGTTGTAGTGCTTACATTTATATGGCTGGTGCTTAGTTCAAATTTGGAAATTTACTTTCATGCTATATCATGCCAACATATTTCCTCTACCCCTGGTCCATACTGCTGATAGATTTACTGATGATGCCATTTACATAAAATCCCATTGTTTTGCAGACATTGGCATCTTTAACCTTGTTCCAGCAGTGACAATAGTGGAACGCTGAGCTGCTGGTTCAGTGGCCTGGCCCAGTATAAAGCAGCTCTCCACTGAGATTGCTTGTCTGAACAGCAGCCATGTCTCTAACATAATAGAGACAAGCTGCCTGAGGGGGCGTTGATGGAAGCTTTAGGGTGAACAGGGACTTGAGCACTTGTACGACACAGAAAAAGCTTGAACTACAAAATGTGAACCATAATGGCGAAGGAGATGATGCAGACTTCTGAGCCAAACATATCAACAGTATGGCTGAAGCTCTGTGGAAGCTGTGTGATTCTTATCCTCAGGGGCAGTCTGGCTTTGAATAAAGATCACCCCCCACATCCTACATTTCTCTGAAAGAGAGCAGATATTTACTCTCCTCAAGGAAGTCCAATCACCATCGAATGGTTTTGTTTGGAATCGGAGCGACTTCAGATTAGTCGCTTGATTTACTCTAGAATTACTGAGGAACCTCATGGCAGCTCTGTAATTTTCCATTTACCTCAGAGGCCTGTTTTTTTCCGGGAATCATATATTGGAATTTCTGTCTTGTTTGCTGTAAACATTCTGAACCTGACAGACCCCCACACATAGTGCAGACCCCCTCATAAACACAGAAGAAGCTCTATCTAATGTTCATTCAGAGCAGAGATGAAGGATTGACTGTGTGAGCTCAAAAGAAGCCCTGTACCTCGAGTGTTTACCGCGCCGAGCCTGGCCCGCCGTCAGGTCCCCCATGTTTGGATAACTCTGTGGATTTCTTTGGAGCGTTCATCACATCTCGCTGACCCAAAAATGTGTTTGGTCGCTTTTTTGAAGTCGTCTTGCGGGAATGGATTGTGGTCAGCATTTACAAGGAAGAGATACATCACCGGTGTAACGTTTCAAGAGGAAAGCAAAACAGCTTTCATTTGAGTTGTTAATGTATGGCTCTGTCTATTTGTGACCAGTAAAACCTGCACCTCAAGCAGTATGTTTGTCCTTCGCCCACTCAAGCATTTTCTCTTGTCCATAAGACTGTTTTCACTTTCTGTTACCTTCAGACTGTCCAATTTATTTGCTTGCTTTTTAAGCCTTTTGCTTCTGTAGCTGTTTGCTCACGTTGATCCGTTCTCAACGTATTTGCTCACTTTTGTATCTTGTATGATCCAACTTTATGTTATTTCCGTGTCTTGCCATGACAGTAACATGGTATATATATGTATAAATATAGGATTTCCCATCCATAATTGAAAAAAAATGCAAAAGCCTTCATTCCTAGTATCATTGTATGCATGTGATCCCTGATCAAACAGCTTTACTGATCATATACGTGACATCCTGCAGAGGCTGAAAAGAGGAGCTACGGCAATGAGAATTTATAAGCGCATATATGTCTCCTTTAGCAGGCTTCACCATGTTACTCTTGTTTTCTGCAGAAACAATCACAGTTTCGTCATCGATTAACTTCCTATGCTTTACAAACACGGTTGCAAATATTCAAAATGTTGCTGCTGACACCTTCACATTCATTAAACCAATATTTTGGATTCAGGTTTATGCATATTTTGCATTTAACAGTGGGTTCTAGAGGGGTTGAACGTGCCCTCAGACTTTTGGACCCCACTGAAGCAGATTTTAAGCAGGTCGATATGGACCAAAATGTACAAAATAAGGTGTTTTAACCACCAACCAAAGAAAATTACAACAGAAAATGACCCATTGAAAGACATCTGGTCCTATCAGGCCTCATTTGTTCACCTCTTATGCTCATGCGAGTCCTTGCAGCCTTGAATTCCCATCTACATTCACATCCCTCCTCTGGCCGTGGCTTTGCATCCAAACACCTTCCTGTTGGGGGTTTGCTGTCTGCATTTCACCGCATCCCTCATTGATTTGGCCTCGCCTGTGAGCTGAGGAGACCTCCACCTGGCTCAGCCCAATCTGAGGCCCTCTTTAGACTGCAGGTCCCAAAGAGTTCACATCCCCCCTCTGACTGTTTTCTGAGCCGGAGGATATAAAAACAGTGTGATAACATGAAATCACTCTTTTACTGTATGTGGAGCGACTGTCAGTATCTTTCCTCTGTGCACCTGGCCTTTCAGAAAGACCTTCACTGGCACAGCAGGGGGTAAGGTGGTGAAAACAGCTAAATCAATGCTCTGAAATTGAGTCTATCATTTGGTGCTTTCTGTCACAACAAACTACGATAAAAATACTGTACTGTTCCTTATATCGGACCAGATTTAATAAGATGAATTATAAATGACAGAGGTAAAGCTAAAAATAATTAATTTGCCAGCGGCAGGAGGGAAGTTAACGAACTATGACACACACACACACACATACACAGTGGGATTCAGTCCTTTTCCTCGTCTCTTTCCACCTTCCCTCACTCCTACACATCGTATTTTTCTAATTTTATTTCTTTACACTGACCATTTGACATCAAACCAGCTTCACTGTGGCCTCCTGAAGATGACAGATTACCACAGGATCTGAGTCATCATCACTGCATTTATTCATTTCACCGGTTTGATGCTTGTGCTCTCTGCAGCCCTCTCTGTCACTTAGTGTGAGAGTGTGTGCTCAGTGAGTGGAACTGTGGAAACACAGTTTGCTCCATAATTTCCACTGCATATGTGAAAAGCCTCTCCAAGCAGACCAAGGAGTCCTTGCTCTCTAAGGAGCATCACAGCTGCAGTGGACAGCTCCCACTGTGCTGCAGCTCTGGTGGAGATAATCTCCCTGTCAGCAGCCTGTCTCTCTTCCAGATGTCAACTGATGCCAACTGTTGGGTACCTTCAGTTTGCACTCACAGTGCTGTCAGCAATTGCTCATATCACCTTTTAACACACAGGCACATGGCAGACTCGCTGCATACCTCAGCTTTTGTACCACAAATGCAGAGACGTGTGAACGTGTTTGATCACCTCTCAATGTAGGTGTTTTCATTGCATAAATTAACAGTATAAATTTTGAATAATTCAACAGAACAGGACAGAGGACGTAGACTCCATTACACAAGAGTGCAGATCTGTGCTGGCTGCTGTGTGACGATTGAGTATCCATTAACTTGAACTAAACACAAAGCAGCTGTGGCTTGTGAGGATGTAGTTAGTGTTGCAGTCATTTAACCAAAGTGCTTAACAAATTCAAACACAGGAAACTGAGGAGATTGCCATAAGGGAGTCCAGCTCTGTCCAGTTGTTGCAGTGACACAAAAAACTAGCCTACAGAAGTAAACTTTGTGGTAGCACTACAGCAAACAACATGAGATATTCAGAAGTCAGTAGATTTCATCCTCTGAGGATCATAAATTAAGGCAAAAAATACTCATAGGGTTACAAAATTATTCCCCCTGGTGTTGCTACAGGAAATAGCAGCTCCACCAAAATCGTTAGGGTTTGGCCTCTGGGCACTTTGCGGAGATATTTCAGTCCAGAAAAAATTGGTGGACCAATCAACTGACAATAACTGTTACTTCATGATAGCGTCCATTTTTTATTTTCATCATACCAAGACTTTTCTTGTCATGACCCATGAATGACTTTGATTGAGTAATGAGTCATAATGGGTGGTGGGTTTGGTTCGTCCGCGGTAGTTTGTAGGTAGCGGAGAGGTGACACAGGAGAGAGCATCAGGACAGTAGCTCCATTCATTTCTTACCTTGTTGTGTAGCTTTTCCTGATCCACAACCACCAGCCGCTGGGATGCCACTCATCCCCAAAAACCTGACCCCCCCATCAACGACTTGGACACATGCTCTCGAAGGCGAGTAAATTGTTGACTTGTTGTCTTAAATGAGCACCAGGCTAAGTAATGTCTAATGAGCTTCACCAAATCCTCTTTGCTCAAACGGCATTTTAACTGGGAACATTAATTGACTCGTTTGTTTGGGTTCCACACATGCCACAGGATCTCATGAGTCATTTGCCCCCCAACAGCGAGCTCAGTCCGCTGAAAAGCACTGAGCTGGGAAGATGAAAGACATCAAGGGGGATGTCATCCGCAGAGTTTTGGTACATCATAAAACCCGGGGCCATGTGAACTGAATGAAGAGGTCAGAACATAAGGCCTGGCACAGTGTGAGGTGACCCCGTTCCCCTCCCCTGTCCCTGTCTTGTGCTCTTTATTATGGCAGAGTGAGCATTTGCTCCTTGCAGAGCGGGGAAAATACTCGTGCTGCTTCTCGAGGCCTTGATGTGAGAAGCAGCCAAAGAGCGCGGCTGCATCTTTTCAGATTTTCCTCCTCATCTTTCGTCTCTCACTCTCTCTTTCTCTCTCTCTGTGTGATGCTGACACCGGTCAAAACAAGAGCCACCACGGCAGAGAGGAATGAAGATTAATTGTCTTCTGCAGGTACGGAGGGCAAACACAGCGGCCTGCGTTATTGGGCCCCTATTGAGATTCCATATGCAGAGTTGGCGTGAGTGTGTTTGTCTGCGCTAAACACTGGAAAAAAACAATCCATATCGACACACTATGGCTCACCTCAAAGCATCTAATAGGAAATCTGCAGTGTAAGATTACAGCGGGATTGTTGTGGGACACATCAGGGTTTTGGTGCCTCAGTCTTCCAGTGTGTGGGACTGACCTTTCCTAGAAGATCAAGAAGAGACCTGGAGCTGGATTCAATAAAAAAAAACATCTAATTCCTGCATTTCAGTTCAGGATATCTGTGTGCTTGAATGGAGCTGGACCTTGAGGGCACTGCTTAGCTTACCTGGTCAACCTGCTACCGTGTTTTCCCTTATTCAATTCCTGCTTGTCCTTGTGCTGAAGATTGGTTTGTGACAGCTCCAAGATAAATGGCTTGCGTCCCGCGGAACATATTTTATTTTGCTATGTCCAGTATATCATGCCAATAAATCAACAGTATGTGTGTAACTTACCCCCGCTGTTGCCAGCAATGCTTGGGGTGTGCCAGATTTGGTCAACGGCTGAATGATGAATTCCCTTTCTGAAGGCCACAGGAATATGTGGGTGTTGCGGGGGCTGATTTATTAAAGACAAAACCGAATGTGAGTGGAGGAGTTTCGTTACTGATGGGGTCTTGAATGATATCTGTTGTTGCCGCTGGCAGATACGGTGGGGGTGAAGTCACTGTAGGTGTTGTCTGATTGGATGGACTGTCGAGGCAAATGCATCAGGATACAAAACAGCCTCCAATTCGCTGCCTCGGGGTGAACTGCACCTCAATCATGAGCAGTTTGCCTCAAACAATCTCCCCGTTCATACAGATCTGTTCATACTTATTTCTCCTGATCAGTTTTATACTATCAAAGCATTGCTTACAGGCTTACAGTAAATCCCTCTTCCGACTGATGACTATTTATACATGTGTCCTTGCCAACAGTAATTCACTTTTTATATTAAAATCAGAGCAGAGAATTCATATTCTTAATTGCATATAAATTTAACATAAAGCACAGACATATTTGCAAGAGATGGGAGCTCTGCTATGGCCCTGATACAGATTTGGCTCAGCCAATAAAATATTTAAAGCCACTGATTGTTTCAGTTCAGCTTGGTCGTGCAATGCGGTCCCTTGCATTCACATCAAAGAAGTCATTAGTGAAACTCTACTCTTATCTCTGCACGACATCGGATGCACAGGAAAGTCTTTAGGGCTCCCACATATATAAGAACAGCATAGATATCCACCAGTACTCGAAACCCCTATAGCACGACAACATATGGTTGTGAATGCAGAAGAATGCTCACAATAAAATGTGCATTGCTGGGCAGTACCCTTGTGTAAATCTGTGTATTTCAGTTTAAAAAACAATGGTGGGTGTGTGCTGTGAAAAGCAGGTTCCTCCTTGTACAAATAGTAAAATACAATGAGAGCATTTTCACTCAGTGGTAATATTTTTTCTTTTAAATGTACAAACGCAGACTGTGTGAGAGAGGAAGACGGAGAACGTTCTCGCCAATTCACAGAGATTTTCTCTCGCCATTTAATTTTGCAGTTTTGGAATAAAGCCTCACATCTGTTACTCCCTATGGTGCATTAATATTCATACAGTTCCTTACATTAAATTATCTGCCACTCACACTCACACACACACACATACGCACACAGAGTATATCCTGCAGGTGACCTTCAGCTCGCCATATGCCCGTGTGTATGTTGCAATAGCCATCCTGGAAAGCACACCGCTGAGGTTGTGACAACTGCACATCAATCACCTACAGAGGGATTAAATGTTTGTGTGTCCCCGTTTTGATAAGTTAAACGTTTGAGGGCCCCATGAAAACCCGTCGCTCCATCTTTCAGCCGTCCACATGCAGCGAGGACGAAGAGGGAGGGAAGAGGAGGAGGAGGAGGATCAGGGAAGGATTTAGTTTAGCTGCAGGTGTATTTTACAAAGAGGCACATGCTCTCATGCTGACTGTTAACTCGCATTTAACAATCTGGCCAATAGCTGGCAGACCTCCTGATCCTAGAAATTGCTGCTTAAAGGAACGGTTTGACATTTTTGGGGGAAACGCACTTATTTGCTTGCTGGTCCAGCATTAGAGCATCAAGTTTACTCCAGAGGAATATAAATGCATCTAAATCTCAGAAGCCTATTCTCCAAAATGTATAAGTATTCTTTAGGATCGGATTATTTGTCAAACCTGTGGCGGTTGCATTATAACCAAGCCTTTGTATATGGAGTGCTTGCTCATCCAGGAGCTGTTGGCACCTCAAACTTATCCTTCGACAGTTAGCTGCATGGGTCTTATCATTTTTCCAATTTTTATAATTGCAGATTGTAGATATGTCACTTGATTTGAGAAGCTTTTTTTCATTTGTAGTGTTTTTTTGCCTTTGATTCAATGGATGAACCTTCATTCTTTTAAATATTGAACAAGAGACAAGAGAAAGCTGTGCAGCAAGTCAGTAAAGCACCTTCTTAAATAGAGCAAGTTCAAAAGACATCACCAATAAAAATTGCACAGTAAGCATATTGCGCTTGATATGAATATTTATGTTGTGCACATTATATTTATCAGTTAGTACAGAGTACAGATTCTATTCTTTGACCATCAGGACTCTGAACTAGTCTATTTGCTCAGTAAACATGGTACATACATGACATCCTGCTTCCCTGTTCATTTATCAGCTTATTGACAAAACTTCACTTTTAAACATTATGTTGCAAATTTCAGTCGCACCTTTTATGGTAACATTGCAGAATAAAACTGATCTGAATCTATATTTCATATCCTAAATGTATTGAGAACGGAATAAAGCTCCAGAAGTGTGAAGTATTGACGCAGTGCACAGCGAGGAGGTCTGCCTCCAGAGCAGCAGTGTTCAGGGACCAGCCGCTCCACACTGATTTACAACATCAATGATATAATAAATATTTGTCATGTTTCCAGGTCATTTGCCCACTTTTGCAGTAAAACAGTGCCTCATAACAAACAGCATGCGACCTACATTGATTGCAGGTATCAATAATGAAGGAGATTTGCTGTTGCTTATTAAAAGTGCTGAGATTATTTCATGGAATTTCTGACAGTGATTGATCTAATACCCTGTGTTGCACCTTTGTTACACTCCTCACTGCCCTGCGGTAAGATGACATGACTTTGAAGATTTCCACAGCCTGGATGTGATGACACATCATCATATCAATTGAGAGTTTGCCTCTGTGCCTTAACGCCGGCGATAACCCTTTCATTAACTATCTAGAGATTTCTCTTCGACTTCTTTTAGAATGGCTGCCGCTTATTTTCCAATTTGACTTGATGCCCATTTGTGTTTCCAATAATAATTAGTTTCCTCTTGACAGAGAAACATCAATCTGTGTAATTTACTGAGGCCGCATAGTTTTAATAACCGCTCAATTAAAAAACAAGCCATTGCCTTTTGGATGCCAGACTCAGCATAATGGTTGAAGGCTCAATCATTTATAAATATTTGAATTAGTGGTGATAATGATTTGGTGTAATTATACAACATATTTCAGTGATTAAAGTCATCAAGAACGTTTTAATGTTTTAACACGGGGGCAACACAAAAGTAGTTATTCTTCTTGATCAATGATGAAAGACAGTACGGCCTTTAGCCAATTCAGTTTAGATTGAACAGTTCTCTGGTGCAAAACTGCATTAGGGATGGATGGATGGAAAGATGGATGGAGGGATGGATGGACAGCTTTGATAGATCCCTGGAGGGAAATTAAATACTGTGAGAGCGTATTAGCCTGACCTTTAATTTGTTGGTTTGGTCACATCAAAACTGTTTGATGCTGCAAGAAAATTCAGAATCTTATTAGTTTATAATGAATAAACAGAAAGATTTCATGTTTCTGTTTGATTCGGTCCATCAAGTATTGAGATAACGATATCTATATATATCTTAATTTTATCACCATCACTGGTTTAGTTCATCTCTCTGCTGTGGTGGGCTGTGCAGGTTGGATCCAACTGCTGCAAACGATGATGAAACAGACAAAATGCTCATATTGCTGAGCTGACCTGTTCTTCTCACCCAACACTTGTGTCAACTTGCATATGACAAATAAAACTTAGAACTTGAAAACTTGAACTTCAGTAGACTGCAGCTGCTCATTGTAAGAACTGGCTATACATATATTTATATAGTTGGTTTGATTGATTGATGTGTTGTACAGTGTTTCCTTGGCTCTGCTTGATTGACCAAGTGTATAGTTTGCTGCAGTCTCCAGAGAAGTCACACCTCCTTGTTAATGAGGTTTTCAAGTTGGCGACTTGTGTCCCTCCCTCCTCCAAGCTCCACAGCAGTTCACTTTACATTTTTGGAGAACCCCTGTTTCAGTTTCTGCAGTTTTCCCGACAACGCGTCTTCACTCATGTCAGAATCACTCTCAGGAATGTTCAGTACTCTCAGGTTTTGAAGTTGGCTCCAAAAAACATTATGATAAATGAAGTTATTTCCCCACAGATATTTGAAGGTGTTTATGGAACAATAATAATTAATAGCGGGAAAAAATGACAGAAGAAGCTCGGTCATGTTGCTTCATGAGGAATGCCAGTCTAATTAAAAAGTCAGCAGACCTCCAGGCGAGTTGAAGCTGGCTTGTTGTATTCTTCCATCTAATCTCTCTAAGACCAGATAATTGCGGCAGTGCTGTGGCAGGGGAGCCAACAGTCATTAATGGAATGGATTCAGCGTGTTTACCCGACTTACTCCTTGTCCTGTTCTTTCTTAATGGGGGACTGGGTAAGGGCAAACCATCACCATGGTTATCACATTTGCGGAGCTCTGGCATCAGTCAGGAGCTTCTTGGAAACAAGCACACGGATCCGGACAGGCATAATCATAATGGACTGTACATGGTGGGATGTTTCTCTGTGTGCCAGAGAAACATTCTCCATTAAGATTAGCTTTTAGGCAGTTCTCTAATTACCCAGCATCCTCATTTGGCCTGTGAGATATGAGGATATGCTGTGTATCATGTGACGATAGAAACCTGATCTCTTCATATAATTTTTTGCCATTTGAACGAATCTTTTCTTTTGTTCACATGGAACAGATGCATGCAGGAAATATGCATTAAGGCAACACAAAAAACCACAGACCAGGGTGACTCCTCGCCAAGGGGAAACGAGGAGCTTATACCAAAGAGGCTCCCGACAACTGTTTCAACCAATCAAGTACAGTAAAGTGCATGAAACTAACTTCAGATAATAAGCATGTCATCTAATATATAAGAAAACAGCATTTTTAATTGGTCATTTCATATAAACTGTTGAATTTGTTGAATTTACAGACAACATGCTGTATGATATGAATCAATAAATAAGCAGGTAAGAGAGTTGGGCCATATTCCACAGCCCTAGTTAAGAAATAAAAAAAATTCTCTAAAATAAAATAGATACAAATCTGCTACATGGTTAATTTGAAGATATTTGCTTTGTTGAAGAGGACGACACTTAGACTTGAGAGAATCATCAAATCAAACACAGGGACGGCAGCAGCTCCTGGATGCGAATTACCACACAGTGTTTATTCAACCAAATTGATGGGCCCATTCTTTCACCGTGTGTGTTTGTCGACAAATGACAAAGTTGTTTCCAGAAAGACATCGACTCCTGCAGTCCGACATGTAGCCTGCATACAAACAGACCGGTGTGGAGATGAGAGATGAGCCCAGGTTACACTTGCTTCTGTGGGGAGCTTGTTATTCAAATCCTCCCACAGAGCAACGATGGTTGACGGAAGCTGTGGAAGAGATGAGCTGTCAGACGCCTAGACAGTCTCACGTTTAGACCTCAAGACATCTGAAAGATCGGAGGATGCACAGACCTTTGAATTGAGGCAACGCGAGCAAAAGGAAAGGGGCAATATCTCGACTGTATCCTATAAACCACTGCATGCGCATTACAACCAGTATATCAGAGATTAATGAGTAGGTGGCTGCTGTGGGGAAGTCAGAGAGGCGAGCTCGCTGTCAAATATATCTGTGGGGGAGGGGATGGAGATTCACTCGTTTTTACCTCGGTGGTCTCTGCTCAGAGGAATGTTCGTACCGGTGTGGGGCAACAATAGGAGACAGTCATTTGTAGGGGGCAAACCCCTGCTGTAAATGTCTGTTATTACCCTATACAGCCACAACTAACGATTAAAGATTAAACTCGTAGAACATATTCACCTAATTCAAAGTTTATTATTATATAATTATTAGTTATTTGATATTTTTAGTAGAGCTGTGAAAAATAACGCGTTAACGCGTTATGATTAAATTACAGGATTAATTCGTTTTTTTTTTTAACGCATTTAACGCATGCGCAGAAGGACCTTCCAATTCCGCCGCCTCTGCACTAGTCGCCGCGTTACGCCGGGTTCACACCGGACGCGGAAGCGACGCCGAAGCGCCGCGCATTACTAATAATATCACATACTGCTGCTGTTATCAGCCTGCAGTAAAAACGGCATTTAATCATTTTTTTCAAGCATATACTTACTTGTTGCTCCAACATTAACTGCAACAGCGTCCCCGTGTCTTTTTTGGTGTTGTCTTTATACAACATATGCTGAGAATCAACAACTCAAGTTACTTCTCCACTTCAATTATTAATTTAATGTCATCCATGTTGAAGAACTTCTCCGCTGTTTGCTCCGGTAAATGTCGGGTGTCGAGGGTAAATTACGTATTCTCCACTCAAGCCTATGTGGAGAATACGTAGCCCCCCCCCCCCCCTCTCTATTATGACTGCTTGTGTGGCTGTAGTGGATGGGCAGAGGGGGTCATGTAATAATGTGGTTGGTAAAAGTGGTAAAATTAAAACTCCAAGACAACAGAACGTGAATACAAAGTATGGGATGCATATTTGATCATTTATATCATATAAAATATGTCATCTATATCGTTTAAAATCATTTTTCAGTGTGTTTCCTGTCGCGATACGCTCGCGTCAAGCGGAAAAAATAGACTCGACGCCGAAACGATAGCTTCACGGCGCGTAAGCGCAGCGCCAATCCTCTGGCTCCCATCCACTCCCATTAATTTAAAAAAAAAAGTTTTATTCAACCACACAATGGCTAAGGAACCCGAATTCTGTTTAGGATGAAGATTATATTAATGTTCCATATGGAAAAGCAATGATAACTGCTGAAGAACTGCTGAGTTGCAGCACAAAAGAAAAGTTAAATGTCATAAATCTTGTTTTCACAAAAATATTCCGAAAAAATCGGTAATGTGATTAATCATGATTAATCCATAGAAACCTGTGATTAATTTGATTAAAAATTTTAATCATTTCACAGCCCTAATTTTTAGTAGTTTAATATTTAGGAGATTTGAGATGTAGTGAGTTTAGTCATCCATCTATTAGTTTTATAATGTTGAATCTTGGTGCAAACATTGATCTGGAAGGATGTTGTCGTGATTTACAAGGCAATGTCATTTTAAATCACTCAGCCTTTGTTTGTTGCACTTGACAAACTCTTAACTCTGAACCAGTCAAAACTCACCAAACATCCGGTGTTACTTTCTCGGGGAAATAAAATCTGGGGCAAATTCAGCCTTAACGGACCTGCTCCTTTAGAATAATCTTGATATTTTTCAGTGCAAACGAACATGATAACCCTGAGTAACTTCTAAGTAATGGGCTCCCTGGGTCACTGCAGCAGGATGTTCCGCGCTGTGCCAAATCAGGTGGCCTTCAGATCTTCAGCTGACTGACACCAATATAGAGTCAGACACTTGGTCTGCTTTTATGTTGCTGTGCTGTGTAGCTTATGCCTGGCAGCAATGTCTCATCACTCCTCTCTTTAATTGGCTGAGACGTTTGCCTATTTTTCACTCATTTTAAATCTGTCACGTTGGCGCTGGTCAGTGGACCTCGCACTGCGGCGCCTCTGGCATTGGTTTGATTTGACTGGCTCATCGAGGGTAGAACGTGGTCGGGGAGGAGTATCTGCAAGGCTAGCGAGCTCAAACCTGCCAAGCCTCCGCGCTGTCTCCTTCTTTAGATGGCTTTTTGTCACTGTTAATTATCTTGTTTTCCTGCCACAGTGCCACTGCAAAATAAAGAAGCAGGGGTTTGATGCCAAGTGCTGCTCCTCCACTCTGTGCTCACGACAGCCTAAAGGGCCCAAAGCACTTTTTCCCCTTCCTCTGTGCTAAGATGAACAGTTTCAGAGAAAACCAGGTCAATGTACTATGACTACCTCTAAGGAGCTGAAACAACAAGATGCTGTATTTCCTCACAGTCCAGTGTGGCACAAACGCATCTGAAGAATATCACACACAGTATGCAGACGTACATTGAGCTTTATTCAGGAGCAGTACAATGAGCTTCATTCACATCCTTCTGTGTAACGATTTCATTTTTGCTTCTTTCCCACGTGCGCTGGCACAGTGCTCAGTGTTTTCTTCCTTTTTACGATATTAACCACATGAAAATGAATCATTGAGCCGGTGAAAAACCGGGGGTTCATTAGCCAATGCCACTGAATCATTTGGCTCCCAGCATCTTCATTTCATTTGTTTTTAATCATTTTTTTCCCACTGTTGATTAATCTGTTTTGCCACCCATGTCAGATTAGGTCGAATGTTAGTGTTGCTTCAGAAAAACAAACAGGAAATAAATGCATAACGCCATGCAGTTGAATATTCATATGGGATAAACCTGGTAATATCACAGAGGACGTGGTGTTATTCTCAGGGCTGAGAGATGAGAGGTTCAGATGCTGGAGGTATCACATGAAAAAATCTTTACAGCTTGCGTATTTGGTTCTCTTTGCTGTGTACGTGGTTCTGTCTCGTAAGGCATGCAGTGCTGAGTTGGATGGAGGCTGTGGTTTATAATGGCCATCAAATGATGCAGAGGGCACCAGTGGAGGGCCTTCCCATGAATCACTGCTACATTAAGTTGCGGTCATAACTCCTACAGAGGCATTTCAGTGCTTTGCTAAGGGAATGAGCTGGAAGGTCCTTTATAATACTAGACTTCACAGGATCCCATGGAATCTCTCTGAGATGCACTAATACATATTTGAAACTGTAAATCTTTGGCTTTCTAAGATTTTTTTAACTTTTTAAAGAGGATGTTGTCATTTTTTTATTGATGGAATCCCATTTCTGAGGAAACTCATTCTTGACTATAAAAAAAAGCAAAGTCAGAATTATGAGCATGTGGAGGGGGCTGGGAGAGAACCCTCACCTGCACCACAGAGGATCAATCAGCACAGGTGAGAGCTGTTAGCTGATTGGTCCTCACACTTTGCCTCAAGGCGCCTCAGACACTAGAGACCTGAGAGAAGCCGGACTCGGCTGAAAAGCAAGTGACTTTGTGTATGATTTAAGTTTATTTGTTTGTGCTCGTGTGTGGTGTAATAAATATGTTCAAGAGCAATCAATCCGTCTCTGGCTGTGTGTTGGAGAGCCCCGTGGCATGCACCACTGCCACAGAGCTAAACTACTTAAAATATGAACATGAAACTTTTTTAATCACATGACTATTATGTCGCACTCAATTATCCTTTTCATAAACCTTATGACCACTCGAGAAAGTTTTTGATTTGCTACGGCGGGTAGTAAGGATAAACACAGCCTACCTAAAGTTTGTCACATGTATTAATGTGACAAAAATACACGGGGACCAGAGGTAGAGGGAAGTAAATGGTCTCTATTTATATAGTGCTTTTTTTTTTAGCTTCGATGACCACTCAAAGCGCTTTACAGTTGTGTCATGCCATTCACACGCACATTCATACACATGTAGATATTCATTCGGGCTGTCAATAGATTAAAAAAAATTAACTAATTAATCTCACATTTTGAAATTCATTAATCTAGATTAACCACGATTAAAAGTTTGTTTTTCTTCTAAAGACTAAATCTTATAAATTAACGAGTAATCACTTCAGACAGTGTGTATTTTAGACAGTGTTGTTTAATTGATATTTTTTTAAACACAAAACTACATACAGAGCTGTGTTTTCAAAGAGGCTCAGGCCTATAACTCCTACCTATAAAGCGGCAGCCAGTAATTTAAATATCATGTATGATAAATTGTGCTGAGGTTGACAGGTGTTTCTTTGCTATTCCTGCAAGCTTCTCATGGGTGTGCTGCCTTTCAGTCCACCAATTTAGTGGACAGTCCCCCATGCATGGTTCAAGTAGCTTCTCCAAATTCTCCAGTTTAGCCAGCTCCGGTGCAATCAACATCGAGATGTTGGTCCTTTGCTCTGGCAGCAATCCGACCCTTGTTTCGCTCGATCCGTTTGATCACCTCCAAGGCAGAATTCCACCGGGTGGCAACTTCTTGAACTAGCTCCTCTTCCTGCTGTCCTTGTGCAGTTTGCTGTGCTCTCATTCAGACGGGACTTATCATTTGACGGGCTGTGTTTGAATGTGCGTCGAGGAATTCCTCTGAACAGTTGTCCGCTGTATTTCACGCCTCTGTTTTTTCTACTTCCGATGCAAATCTCTGGCACAATAATCTCATAGAATAACGCGTTAACTTTGACAGCCCTAATATTCATACAGCCCCACTATGTGTGAGAGGCCATTCAGGGTTCAGCATCTTGTCACTTGGTCATGCAGAATTTGAACGGACGAACCACTCTCTTAGCCACTCTGCAGAAGAAGTTTTTGACCCTTTGAAATAGTTTCTTCTTAAAGGGTTTATGACTGCTTTTGTTGACATCATCATCTACGGGTGTGATGGCAGCCGCAGATCCAGTGTTGGAAGAAATGGAGGTTGACTCTTCACTCGTTACAGTGTTGAAGGTACTCTCATCCAAATTATCCAAGGGGGAAACAATCATGAGCTCAAGGGCAGTGTCTGCATAGGAGCTGGTCTCCATTTCATCTACCATGTGAACCATTGTTATAAACGGATGTTTAAGGGCTTCACTGGGACTAATCCTCTGCTCAGGATCCACTTTCAGACAACATTTCAGGAGGTCGAAAAATGCCATCTTATCCTGAAACTTAAGCTTATCCTGTTTGTCCGAGATTCTTTTTTTTTTAAGATTCTTCTTAAAAGATATATACCCAGACTTGTCCGTTTCTGGCTCTTCGTTAGACTTGTTCGTGAACTCCTCACGTGTCATAAATCTCCATCCTGATTTATCCAAAATGAAAAAGTCCTTGCTGTATTCTCCAGCAGCCAGCACATGGTCTGCTGGCTGACCCAACAGGTCCACCAAATTTTCCATCCAGCCATAACTACAATCAAAAGGGAAGGGGGTGTCAACTAAAAAGAGTAGCATCATGATGCAACCCATTGACCAGATATCAACAGCTTCGGTCAAGGGGAGGCCCAACATGACTTCTGGAGCCCTGAATAGAGGATTCTGCACCAGATGTCCAATTTCTGCTTCACTCGCTGGAATGGCCAGACCAAAGTCAATCACCCGGAGCTTGAACGGATGATCCTTGTGATTGACAAGCATCAGGTTGTCCAATTTCAAGTCTCCATGTATGATGCCAAGACCTTTGAGAGCTTCAAGACTGACCAGTAGCTGGTGGAGCACAGGGCGAATTTCATTGAGACTCAGGGGCAACCATATCCTCTTACCCATCAGGTCAAAAATGCTCTCGTCTAGCATTTCAAAGACCAAACAGAAGAGGTGATTGTACTTGAAACTGTCAATAAATTTCACAATGTTCTTTTTGTCTGAGTCAAGGACACTGATTGCTTTCAACATCTCCACTTCCTGAGAGATGTTTTCGTCATCCGCATTTAGAAATTTGATGGCCACCATCTCGGCATGGTCTAAACTGAAACACTTGGCAACTTTGCCGAAACTCCCCATACCATGTATGTCCATGACCACGTAGCCCGAGGTGTTGTTGTATATAATATCGTTTGTCGCAATATTAATTGATTCTAAGTGTGAGTGTGAGCCTTCTGACATTGTATTGGAAGACATGTCTTGAAGATGTAAATGACTGACTGATGTATTGGCAGGTGGGTCCCAGCACCTCACCACTGACTGCTCGTTCGTCCTTTATCTCAACCCATCAAAGGACGGTGTCTTTGTTGCATGCATCAGTAGTAGTAGGAGTACCTACTGAATACCACTTTGTAGCCACAGACAAAACAATAATCAAAGGAAACATTAAAGAATGGCCGCATAGCTAGCTAGGGCGTAGCTCAGAATCATAGTCTTTATAGCCAAGTAGGTTTACACCAACCTGGAATTTTCTTTGGTATATAGGGGCATTCAATTAACCTTGTTGGCCTTGTTGATAAGCCGGGAAGAAGCTGATCTTGTGGCGGGAGGTTTTGGTCCTGATGGAGTGCAGCCTCCTGCCGGAGGGAAGCACCTCAAAGAGTTTGTGACCCGGGTGGGAAGGATCAGCCACAATCTTGCCTGCACACCTCAGGGTCCTAGAGGCAACAGGTCCTGTAGAGATGGCAGATTGCAGCCAATCACCTTCTCAGCAGAACGGATGATACGCTGCAGTCTGCCTTTGTCATTGGCAGTGAATATGGCCTACATAACTCTCATTTGGACTCTGTGGTAGTGGGGTGGGGTCAGGGAGAGATTGGGGATGTGGTTTGAGTTTGTTTGTGCACAGGTGGTCTGTGTTTGTTATTCACTCTCTCCCCTTTATGAGCAGTAGCGTTTATTTAACAGATTGAAGCAAGTTAACTCCCTCAGTCTTTTTCACATTTCTTTACTAAAGAGTTGTGTTTATTGGTCACTTGATTGTAATTTGAATACGTTAATAATAAGCTACACGAGTAAATTACATGCGATAGTAATTATACAATGTTTCATAAATGTTCTGATAAAAGCTCTTATAACCACCATTACTATTACCACCTTGTTTCAGCCTGTTAAGGATCCCAGTGAATTAGTCGGTGCAGATGTGTAATTATATGACAGTTTAGATATGATTATAATTTCCACACACCACTGTTTCATATTTACTATATATTAATCCGTTTTGACTCTGAGAGAAGTCGAGAGACTTGATGTGAACTGGTTTCTGCAGCACTGTGAGATTATCACCTTGAATATTACTTATGAGGTAGAAAGACATTTTGTATATTTGTACAATCAATTTTGTTCTTGCTGACATGATCTATGGTGCTTCCACCTGCTGAACACAGAATGAACCGCAAGCTTCTTGGCTGCTTGATTTAAACGAGCCAGTACTACATGTGTCAAAAGGCCAATATAGTGTTTACAGACTGTCTTTAATCTGAGATGTTGCTCCTTCGTTCGTTGTCATCCAATAAATGTTACATATATATATATAAAAAATAACCTTTTTATAGTGATTTTTTTCTTTTATTACGTGAAGCACTGCAGCACCTGATTTCCTCAGAACCCACTGTCGCAGCAGCAACATGTTGGAGATCGGCAGGTTCAGGCTGGACAACATGAGGATGACCTGCACCAGCTTCGTCTGCAGAACAACTCAAGACGACCTGCAGCTGCTTACGGTTGACAGTCTTTGCTAAGTGTCATGGAGTTCATGTCTATTTTCATTATGGTTGGTTAAAAATAATACAACGTCTGTAGCCACAACAATGATAATCTTTTAATTTCTGATTTTATACACTTGAGATAAAAAAACGGGTGTTTCATTTTTGTTTGTTGCCATAGAGACAGAACACGGTCGGCACCGCTGTGTCCTTCAGAATGACAGGAAGTTTAAAAGAATGCCATTATTGCAGAGTAATTGTATTACTAATATTCTTTGGATATGCAATTATGTATTTGAATACTGTTTTAATTAAACAGTGTACTACCAAGACAATTAACGTGCATGTGGAGTTCTTCCACATTCACATTATTGCTGAATAATGTAATGCAATATGGATTGTGTGCAATACATCCCCTTGATCGTTTGTAAGTTATAAAATCAGATCTGTACGTGGAGTCAGTGTTGAGCTGATGACTCTCAGTGTTCTGTCTCCTCATGTTGGACATCCACGTGCAGGCTGTCTGAGTCACCTAGAGGAAAACTCAACACAGACATATAAATAAAGTCATATGTTTGTCTGGTCAACTCCTAAGCTAACGAGCCAGTTACAGAGACACCGATACCTGCTAATCACAGCTAACACCCTAATTACATTTTTCTTGCCATAGAAATTGGAGCACTGGACAACCAGCTGAACAACAAACCATAATTTACTGATATGTGAGAGACAACATCTCCACAGTCTCAGGTACTGTTCAGTAATTCTGCGTTAAAGTCTGGCTTTTTACATGGGAGTCAATGGGAATTGACTAGTTCTTGGAGCCAGCCTCGAGTGGCCACTCAGTGAATTGCAGCTTTCTGCATTCTGCATAGGCTTCATCGCTCAGCCCGGGTGGTTGCCGCTTGGCTGTAATAGATATACAAATGTTTGCTGACATGTTTTTTTAATTGCAATCTTATTTGAACTACATATAAGTATTTGTCTCGTCTAATTTACCAACCAAACACCACCTAAAGCTTTTGGAAATCCTGCAGGGACGTTTAATTGTTTACATTCATTTTCCTCTGTAAACACCTTCATATTCATTCAGTCACTAACGTCTCACTTACTTGTATGTAAGGCAACAATCGGGTTTGATTAAAGGAAAAGCTATCTATATGAATCTGTCATTACTGTACACTGTGGCATCCTCGTGCTGTTTTTAGTTTGTGATGGAGGCCAAGAAGTCAATGCATGTGTTCGGGAGGAGTCAGACTGTACGACTGTGGAACTCGATTGTTATTCCACCGTGACCCTTTCCAGTCGCTGGAGGTCGAATCAGCCAAATGAGAGCTGGGAATGTGATGCAGACAATGTGAAAGGGGGTCGCATCAAGGTCAACACGTGAAAATAGCCCACACGGTCCCCCAGCTGCTGTGGGACAGGTGGGTTGAGGGAGGGCTGTGAGGCAGTTAGAAGGCTGACCGTGTCTGCGTGTCGGCGGGGTCAGTCCATTATTATAAAAATTACTTTGTAATCTCCCTCCAATGTCTCCACAAATCATCAGCTCTGCACTGATGCACATGATCCCAGCGTCTCCGCATGAACGCTTTTCCAGCCTTGGTTTAATCTCAAACTACAGAGCTGCTCTCTCAATAATTTAATCTGATCTGCAAGATTTGTTTATCCACAGTCTACATTGTCCTATACGGCTGAAATATCTAACTGAATACCATTATAGGGGAATAACCTCAATTGTGATCTGTGGTTGTTTTTAAAGTAAAGACAGAATTGGACATTGAAGGGGGAAAATATTGGTGTTGCAGGTCCTGTGTAACGCTAGCATCATTTGCTCTGTCCGGCTTGGATGTGTTTCCTTCAGCAGTTACAGTTACCTAAGGACAGGCTGATTATCCTCCTCCTTTACCGCAGTAAGGGCGCCTGTGACCACTTTGTTTCCTGTCTCCAAAGGTTTATTCTCTCAGCGCCATCCTGTAAATGTGGCTATTAATGCCAATGCCCTTTGTCTGGCGTGCATTGAAATTGTAAACATTTCCACTGTGGGGTCTGATTTAAGCCTCCTCTCTTTTTATCCATCCTACCCGTCCCTTCTGAAGGAGAGAAGTAGTAAAGAGCAACAGCTTTGATTTCGTAACTAAGTGGTCTCAATGGGAGTCTTATTTATGTCGTGCAGCTTTTCTGCGATTGCACATTTTATTCAGAGGATCAAACTACCAAGAGGAGGAGACACGGAGGACACTCGTCTTTTCTGTGGAGGAGTAGACTGGGAACTACTGAAACAAATGGTGCAGAGGATTCCATTGTTGTTGTAAGTGACACAAGCTGCTTTCAGACATACAGTGAACGCTTGATTGTCCCCCTGAAATTATCCACAGAGGCTGTATGGGAAAATGCAAATGTCCAAAAGATTTTACCACCAGCCCCCCCTTGTTAAATGTCGTGATAATGTCTGGGTGAGCCAATGTGAAAATTCAGCAGAAGAATACCAAAAAGGATTCACACCGAGCGAGTAGATGTGTTGATTGCGTTTCTAACACACACAACTAAAAAGGTCGGGATGGAAAAAGATGTGTCATACATGTAAGACAAAGACAAAGATGTCAAATTGGAAAGTCAAGGAGAGCTCTCGATGATAAGGGACAACCCTGGTGTTGATTTGCTGCTAACGAAAACACATGACCCCCATCATTGGAATTAATAAGTTACGTCAGGCCTCCTGCACCACCTGTTGTCCTCAACGCGCCTGACTGGAGAAGCTCCTGCTGCGTTGTTCATGTAGGGAAGGTGAACCCTGAAAATTCTCATATCTGAAAACAACTGTTGGCTATTAAAACCTCATTCATTGACGAAAAGTTGACTGAACATTACTTTAGTGCCCTCTGTCCCTATTAGTGTAGCCTCGGCTCTCCAAATATTAGTTCCATTGTGTTAAACATTTGAAAAGTTGATGATAGATTCTCTGAGGACAAAGTGGACGGCCATTAGGCAGAGAAGCCATCTGTTTGTCCTGCAGCAGCTCCGACCCACTGAGGAGCACGCCACTTCTTTTCTCTTTGTTGCGCAGCTACTTTAATAATGATTCACTTCGCCTTCTGTTCTCGCTGCCGCAAAATGACTCACTGCTTTTCCTCAGGATGTGCTCTCCACGATTCAAGGCATCTGAATAAATCAAGTAAATTATTGTCCTTATTTGTCCACATGTGCCGAGTGGACTGAGCTGCACTCACGGCTGGGTCGGCTGCATAGTTCAACAGTTATATGTAATCACTTAATTTAGAGGAGAGGCAATGGGATTACACCAGCCGTGAACTGAGTAGACGTTAGTGCACTGATATATGATGACTAAGTGTGCATCTGTCAGCTCACACCCATCTTTGTACATGGCCTTCACATTGATTTCAACTAACCACCCGGAAAGTTTTGCAAAAGCAACGTACACGTTTGTGACACTATCTCTGTGACAGAGAAATATAAACACCTGTCAAAGAACTCAAATCCTCCTCTGTGATAGCTCCTACTGCAGCTGTCTCCAGGACACACACACACACACAAACACACGCACATTGAAATACCAGTCACACTGCGGCAGCCAACACAAAAGAAGAAAAGCCTGTGTTGAAGTGCCCCAATTATTTGTTTGAAGTTGCTTTATAGAAAAGTAGTGTTTCGGAAATGTTCAAGTTGGTTATTATCGAGCAACATTTCTCAATGATGGTTCCATCTCCTTTAATGGTCTTTAATTTCTGCTTTTATTTGCTTTATATCAGTGCCGACTGAACATGTTTGAGTGTGGGAGCACATCACCTCGAACTTTGGGCAACTGCATTGGCGGTCCCTCACAGTTATCTGAATGATCGATCAACTGACAATTAGAGAGCTAAAACTAGACATGTCATAATAACACATTTTCTGTTTGTGAGTGTAAAATCAATCAAAATGACGTGTGAAATGCAGTTAACACCCAAATTCACAGATGCAAACAAAAAATTAAGCATCGCGGCGGTTCATGCAGGACACGGAGTCATTTGCTGACAGCTTGTGATTGGTTTATGGGTTCTCGTAAGTCGCCGACCAATCACAGCCCATTCTTTCAATAAATTATTCCTTTTAAATACGACCCCCTCCTCACTGATCCCTGCTCAGCTAAACTGCCACTCATGCTCTGCTGCCAGCAGATTGCCTCCACCCCCCCAGCCTCCACCTTTTAGCACCGAGTCCAACAGGGTCTCGCTAAATGGTTTTCCTCTTCAACATAATGTATCTTGCCAGCCCAGCCCACCGGGGGTTTTGCACGTGTTCCCTGTTTTATCCTAACATGCTGCGAGGCTAATCCATGGAACATCCATCCCCGCAAAACTGCTTCTCCCATTTCTGCAATAAACGGTTAAAACATGACAAATTGTCCCCGACTGAAACTCAGTTACTCATTTCATTGGATGGTTGGATGGAAAACAGTTTCTTGTTTTCATTTGCTGTGAATAGTTATTTTTTACCCATGAATCTGCCCCAAACTCAACTAACCAGTTAATAATTTGGTAAAAACAGACAAGAATTATAATTTTAATATCCCAAAGCTCACATTGGATAAACTGAGCTAAACAACCAACTGAACAGAAATAATAGTGGCCAGATATTGAGTTAGTGATATAACCATGTAACAAGATATGATCATATTATTTGTAATACAACACTATTCCAAGTTGATAAAAGATTAGATTGAGGTATCACCCAACCTTAGAAAGCACTTGGTTTAAATGATGATTTAATATATTTGTTTTAGTGTCTGTCATTAAAACTGCTAAATTGATATCATTGTGGAAAAATTGTTTGGGGTCTAAAATATCAGAATGTTTGAATTTGAAACGTCAGAGCATCTTGTTAGGTTTGCAGGAGTGAAAGCTCCGACTCGCAGAGAATGACAAGCAGCCATCTGGCGATCCTTCTCCCCGAGCTTATTCACTCACCGCACACTGGAATAGCTTTAAAAAGAGAGTCTCTTCTTTTGAAGGAAGGCTTTTGGCACTAAACCGCTCCCTTGTTATAATTCATCCTGATTCCGATTTAATCATACGTAATCATGACACTCGTATGAAAAAAAAAAAAGAAGAACTTAAGCTCATTGTGTTTCCTGCCTGAGTGAAGGAAAACACCACAGAGGGTCCAGAGAGGAAGCGGTGCCACAGTGGTGGTAGGGGGGAGGGATTAGTTATTTGGTGAAGGCAAAATCAGACAACAACAGCAAATGTGCTGGTGGCGTGCTGCGGGGTGGTCAATCTCTCAGGAGCAGTGTCGGGCTCTGGAGGGATTATTGTAGCCCGAGCCAGCGTTGACACTATATGTGATGTAAAGTGGTCTTTTCCTCATAAATAACCATTACACAGAATATGAAACACGCTTTGTGTATTTCATTTTAGCCACTAAGGGTCCCTCAATCACAGCAACAACAAAAGAACTGGTTTGATAACATCGTAAAGATGCTTTGGATCATTGGAAATGTCGTCTTCACCACTATCGGCGCAACCGTAAATGTTAATGTGTGTGAGGGAGAGAGCGAGCGAGCTACTGCCCAACACCGGGAGTTATTTGTGGTTAACTTTAAATTTACCTACAGCATTTTTTAGGCTTCTGGTTTAGTTCCTGTATTTCCTTGTATAAAAGTAGTCCCATGTAAACAAATAAATACCAGAACTATTCAGTATGAAGCCGTGCATCTTCTGCTCTGGCAAATATTTCACAATAAAAGCATTCTAAAAACAAATCAATGGATTCAGTCAACAGAAACGCTGGAGTGCTTTTATTTTAAAACAGGTAGTCGACAGGAAGTACTGCAAATATTAATGCTTGTGATATTCGACAGATAAATATTGAAACTGTGCTGAAAGATCATTTCCGCTGTCTATTCTGCTGTGAACCACACGTGGAGCACTGAGAAAATCGTCAAGATTTTGAATCTCTAGATGAGCAGTGCGGCCTGCCACAGCGGTGTCACAGGTCTCATCTGTAAATATGCAACCGGAAATGAAATGCAAGCCGTTCCGCAGCTGTTCCTCGGCGCAACCGAAAACCCCTGTAGGCTTAACACAGAATTAAAAAGCGACCAGAATAAAATATCCCATTACCTTGAATAAAGTTGGGGATTTTTGGGGTTTGATCATTGTTGGAAACATTTTGAATGATATAAGTACACAAGATAACATATTACAAATTGCTATGATAAAAAAAAATTATGGTTTGAATATAAAAATACAGTCCCTAAAAAAATACAGTCCCTGAAAACCTGATTTAGGTATTTTTCACTGACATTAAATAATCAAAACAAAGTATACAAAAAACCTTGTTTATTAAGCATTTCAAATTCGAAAACTTCTTTCCCAGGGCTGTGTGGGTGCAGTTTGGAAGTTTTGTGACATCCCACCCACTTGAAAGCAGTGTGAAAAACATAAATACTAACATCTCACTAGTGAAATAACTTTGGCAGGAAATTGTATAAAGCCTGATGACAACCTGATTGAGAAAATAGGTTTTCAGGGACATGTCACTCAAGAACAGTCGCCCACCCGTTCCCGAGAAGAGGCATAATCAGTCAAAATATTTAAAACCCCTGTGTCTGTGAACAATGTGAAGGGTCTTAAAAATAATGTGATTTGTTTGGTAAATAGAAATCCTTCTCTATTGCTTTGGGAAAAGTGATGTCAGCAATGAAATGCACGTTTTATTGTATATTTGTATTGATGGTGGAAAACACTGGACACGGCAATAAAGGAAGAATGAGAGGAAGAAAAAAGGTAAAACTCACAGCTAGTGTTACATGTATAGGGGGTAATATGAGAGACACATGGTAATTCTAGTATTTTGTGCGAGCTTAGCTTTATTCAATCTCTGCAGCTACATTTCAAAGAGGATATCTTACAGCTTTGGGTGACACATTTTTCCAGCAATATTTCAAGTGGCACGTGTTTGTGCCGTTACGGTGGCCGAGACAAGGGTTTAACAGAAAACACCAACGCAAGAATCATAACACAACCGCAAAAGCCACACAACGGAAACACAACGGAAGTGAGTGACAATGAAACAAGCAGCGTTACTTCCTGCGGTCAAGTATGAGTCAAGTGATGCATTGGTTTTGACTTACACTGCAGCCTGCCACCAGGGGGCGATCAAGATGATTTACATTCACTTTTTGTAAAGTCATCCATATATTTTTTTTTTTACAGTCTTGAGGTTTACACCATGACCTGTCAAGGTTTCTACCCATCTCTCATCCAATGTTAGATCGGATTGGCTCCCGGCACCGCACCAGCCTCAAAGGACAAGCAGTCCACATACCGGATGGATAGATTGATGAGGTGGATGGACGGATGTTTAGACTGTACACCGACCTTCTCTCCTGAGGCCTTTTGGAGCCAGATTCCCGGTCCTCACTCCTCTGCTCCCATTAACCAAACCACCGATCGCAAACCCCATGTTGGCGTCAATGAGACGTCCTATCAACAGACTGCAAATGGCTTCACCCACAATTACACCAACAGCTAGGTCTTTTAACAGCCATTATCATAACAGCATCTGTGTAACGCTGACATGACATGCTGTAATAATGATACAGCACTCGTTCATATAACCAAGGTCCCCTTGTAGCTCAGATTAATTGTCACCATAATAACCAGAGAGGTATGACCATATCCTTTATTATGGGATGAAAACAGCAGCGAGGGCAGATGGGAAATTGGGTTTCAGCCCACAGGATTAGACTCTACGGGACCTTTGGGACACCGGAGCAGCACGTGGGTTTGAGGGTCCAGCCTTTTCAGTTTGCTGCCCCCTACAATGAGCTGCACTTAGATTAATTAAACCAGGCTTTTTGGCCCCATTCAAAGGGCATAAGTGACGCACATGTCTGAAGTCAAACACACACACACACACACACACACACACACAGAACATGACATCGACTGATTTAAACGTGACCTTATCTGCTGCCATGTTATCTTTGAGGGCACATCCACAAGCATGCATGCAAAATGCATCTGCGGCCTGGCCCTTTGACAGCAGAAAACAGATTACATGGCAAAGCAAAGATTTATTAGTCGAGTTTAATGGAATAGAGATGAGTGGATGGGGGATTTAAATAAATTAACCTTCAGTGGATTCCCTAAGGCCTGCAGGAATGACAGAGGAGGGCTGAGAAGGAATTTTCTCCTTGTCACCCGATGTAATGAATACTGATGACATGATTCTGGCCTGAATGCACTCTTGATCTTGTTCAACCTATAAGTAAACATGAGTTTGCTTGAATGGACAGGAGATACCTAATGATGAAGGGGAGACTGAACAAAATAAACTTTGATATATTCAGGATGGTGATGCTGAATGCTTAACCGAGACAGAGGCAAACATCATCCATACTTTTGGCTGTGCATGCGTCTGTGAATGCATCATTTGCTTCACGTAACTGTGATAAAACCAGAGCAGGTGGCAAAGTTGTGAGTGAACGCTGTGGAGTGGAATCAGAGGGAATCCACAGCACAGTGCATAAGAGTGACTATTGAAAAGCCTGCATGCAAAAACGTACAGTATCAAATCGCCTAAAAATATAAAACATCAGTTTGCATGTGGAAAAATACTCTTTTTAATTGAGTCATTCTGGAAAATAAATATGATGTGTTCTTTATAGGACAGACACAGTGATCTATTTTAAAATTAATTTTGTTTGGCGTTTTCTTTTCTTGACAGCCAGTGTTTCAATAACCTTCATTATGATATTATTACTAAAGATTTGTAATAATTTTCTTGTGGTTTTGGGTTCAACTATTACACATCTATTTTCATTTTTTATGTCTCTGGCGATAAGATAAAATCACTATCCTGTATTTTGTATTGTTTGCATGTTGAAGCCATTTGTCCTGTGAATACAATGTGTCCATAGCACAGAACCGTGTGTAGGCACCATGTCTGTAAAGTCAATGAAAACAGAGGCCTCTCCAGCATTTACCCTCTCTCTGCTCGTCCCCCATGCTAAAGCTGTACAAATGAGGCAGTCTCACACCAGCAATCTCATTCACACAGCTTCTGCTATCTCAACAAATGCCCTGATACCATAAAATCTGCAATTGGCCTCTTTGTGCATGAACGTTACCGAACAGTCGACACAAAGGACAGTTTATTGGGAAGCGGCGGCTTCACTGTCTCCTTTAAGCCCGTTTTCACAGAATGGTGCCGATTGGATAAGTCTTCACTACTGGAACAGACGATGTGCGGCTGTTTCACTGTTGCATACAGAAAGTGCATGTGACCGAGAGTGATACAGACACAACAAAGAGAGCGTGTAGGCGTCGGTTTGTGTTTGTGCATGCCTGTGCACCATGCCTGTGTGTAATGCCCCTCCCTGCTTCCCTGTGTGTGGGTGTGTGTGTGTACAGCACAGATCTGACAGCTGGCACAGCTGTGATCTTCAGTTTTTCTGAATTCAAATCTTTGTGGAAAGACTCAAATGAACAACAGCAGCTGGGAACACTGCCAGCAGATACCCGTCACCACAGGGTTACAGTGTCACCATGGATACCCAACTCTGCAGAGCCAGTTGTTTAAGCCTGTGTGGAACTGTGCACACTTGTCAGCATGGTCCTGTTTTAATAAAACCTAATATATCAGTGCACAGATGGGTCATAAAGTTATTTAAAAAGATGGTCAATGCATCCCCGCCATCCAGAAATACGCCAGAATATCCTGGATATGGAACATGATCATCTTACACCAACCAGGGGAGGACGGAGCTGTGGTCTCCATGTCCTGCCCACACTTGCACTTATCTAGTCTCAGCTGTCAAGTCTGGCACATCAACCCATTTAATATCACAACCAAAAATGATTGGAAAAATGAGTACAATTAGAAGAATTAAACCATCTTTGAGAAAATGATATTAGACTTTTTAGCTGAGTCTGTCCATATTCACTTACATGCAGGAGGTGGGGTTATACAGCAGCCACACATCAAGGGTTGATCACGAAACTTCGGCTTTACTTTTGGGGAGTTGTCATGTCGTATTTATTTATTCTCTGTGTACCATATCAAGACATTTAGCCATGTCTTGTATTGAAGTCATCATTTTGATATTGTAACGACACACTAGTGCACAGTGGAGGTTTTTGCTGCCAAAACAAAAACAGTAAAGTTGCAGTTTAGTAAACCAAAGCTATTGGTTTGGAGACGTAGAAATACTGAGTACAGCTGACAGGAAGTGCATAGGTCAGATGGTCATTTGTTTTGATTCATTGTTTATATAAAAGAATACACATCATAAAAGTAGTTTAGAGTAAGCTTAAGAAAATAAAAACATTACTGCTGTTTCCCGGAGTGAAAACCTGAGAACTGCATGTTTGAAGGTTTGTGAGTACATTGGTCCTGTGGGTGATGGGCACGGCCTCTGATAACAGTTATGAAGAAGGTCAGGAATCACCTGGGGAATCTAATCTCAAATTCCGGTCATTTCACCGGATCATAAACTTTAATTTCTTTCTCTATGGATGTACAGTAAATCTCTGCTAAAAGAAAAAGTATGTCATGACATTCATCACTGGTACTTTTTTCCTTTTTCCTTTTCTTAGCTGTACAGGTGTAATTCAACTGCACTTCTTTTATGTACGAGCTTCCCCCAACTTCCCCCACCTCTACAAGAAGTCCACTTTGCTTCAGAAGTGTCAGGCCATTTAAAGGTTTCCACGTTTCGTTAAGGTAGAATCTCTGTGAAGGAGTGAGAGATAATACCACAGTGTTAGTTATGTTTACTTTCCCCCTCTTATTGCTGTATCTCTGCTACTGGAAATACTCCAGAAGTGAAAAACACTGTAAACATCCCACCATCCCGCTGTGCCAGCCAGGCGCTGCTCTGTCCTTGTTTATTCCTCTGTTGTGTCTTTACGACCAAGCACCCGTGACCTTCATTCATGTTTTGTGGCTGATTCGAGTCTTTAAATGGGAACAACTTGTTCTAGTGGTTGACTTATCGGTCGGTATCTCCTCACACTTAGAGACTCTCAGGTCTCGTGACTTCATTTCATTCCAGAGATGGGAACACAGGAGGCCGGATGCTAATCTCGGAGGTAATCACCATGCATGGCGGTACCAGAAATCTGTCACTTACATTTTGACCAATCACGGCCAAACCTGGAAATTGATTATCAGCCGATAGATTAATGCGAGTGGCTGCGTTCCGCCCTGGACTCTCAGCTGTGACATATGGCCTTTGCAACTGATATAACTTTTGTGTGAAAGGACGACCCTCATTGGCTCTGTCACCCTCCGCCTGGATATCTTTGTTCGGCGGGCAGGAAGCAGCTAATTCAAGAGATGACAGAAAGGTCACAGCTGAATGAGTTTCATCTCGGTCTTTCTGTTAAAGGTTACGACCCCGTAGGAGGGACCTATTGCACATAGAAGCCGTCGGATAATTCGCTGATTGGAGAAGATGACCTGCAGAATATAGTCCTGAAATAAAGCATCGTGTGTCAGTGGCTGGAGAGTCTGAAAGGTGATATCTTGCAATTTGGTCACATTGTCTGTGTCTAAGGGGTATAATAACAAATTAGTTGTTAATCATATTTCAAAGTTAAATGATGACCAAAGTCCTGAAAAGGTGACGACCACGTCTATCCTATTAATCATGTCAGTGTTTGCAGGTGGAGTTCATCATGATTCATAGCAGTTTTCACAATGTTCAGATGTGAGAACACAGACTAGCTGATAACAGGCAAATGCATGATGTCTATCTTTAACTTAAAGACATAAGAAAACACAACGTGTTGTGTTTGAATTATTAACGGGGATGTAAGAACGTAAGCTGTAGCCAAGGAAACGGTTACTGTAGTTGACTGAGCTGAGTGTTTGTGCATTATTCAGTATTTTCATTGCAGAAATACCATAAAATGAAGGTTTAAAGCTTTTTAAGCAAATGTGTGTTGACAGCTCATTTCTGCCTGCTCCCCCCCCTCCTTTTTCCGATATGTGCCCATACGGCTAAACATATAATTATCTTCAGGCCTAAATTACCATCCAAATGTATGTAGTGCCTGAATTGGATTTAAATGGATTTGTGATGTATATTTATGAGGACTCGGCCCCTGCACTGTATTTCCAAACAGCAGCTGAGAGAAGTCGTCGATCATAGAAATTAATTCAAAATTCCTCCGCTGTCCTTGATATTCTTTCACTGTCATAACAGTCCAGTCCTCCGAGCTGCATGGGCAAATAGTCACAGAGGTGGAAGATGTTTTTTTTTTTTTGTAAAGCATTACATTCAATAACATGATAATAATATTTCATATTAACTGAGCAAACCTTTATCGGCTCCAGATGGTTGAACCCGCAGTAAATCTTCCTGTGGCTTTTCATGGTCTGGCTACACTTCCTCTCAACATCTAATCCCTCACTCTTGGACACACACTTATAGAATGCACATGAGCTCACCTGCTAATGTGATGCCAATTCTCTGCTGTTAAACCGACTCATATGTTCGTGACAAGATCCAATGATCTATGCATTCACACACAGCTAATTCACGGGTTAAAAAAACAAACACCATAGAAAAAAACCTGAGAGCAGATGTTTCAGGAACCAGAGAACCTGTAGTGCAAGAGCAAAGTTTGAGCACAAGCAGAGCAAATGTATCCACTAGAAACACCTATTAGAGAGTGAGCACTGGGTCTTGAGTGAAAGCATTACAAAATCTAAAGGTGAAATCAAAAAGTCCTGCTCTTAAACTTAAAACAGTGGTTTTGAATAAACATAAGCAGAGACATTATTTGTTACACCCTGGCAAAGTAACATCACATATAGATGTAGTTTCTTACCAACTCACAAAGTCTAAAAGTTATTTCACGTGACCTTAAATCGTCTGGCTTGAACTTTGTTAGATTGTGGCAAACAGTGGCCATTATGAGTTTCCCTGTGAAGCCCAATGGCATCACCCTCACAGATCTTTGGGTTGGGAGCTCCAGGCAGCTTGTTTCAATTCTCCATCACACCCAGGAGGCATAGATGTCTAGATTCCTCCTGATAAGGATGCCTCCGTTTAGAGGTGAGACCTGGATGAGACTGCAGGGCAGACCCTGAGCATGCTCGGAGGATTATATATCCCATCTAACCTGGAGGTACCTCAGAATGTCCCAGGAGGAGCGAGAGGAAGGAGGGAGAAGGATGTCTGGGTAGTTTAGCTTCACCTGCTGTCACCGTGACCCTGACCTGGATGAATGGTGAAAACAAAATGATAATCAAAAATAGCTATTAACTGACTAATTGATTAACAGAGACGTCGTTTCAGTTATTGTAGATACATCATCTTACATCTCAGCATTATTTACATCTGTCCTCAACAAATACTTCATCATCATTAAGCTCTTAGTAATACACAAAGAGGCAGGGAGGTAACCACAAGTTTATTTTTGTATTTGAAAAGTCAGATTAGACGCATTAGAGGTCGAACAGATGTTTGCATGTGCTCTCCCTTTTAACCAAGTCTTTTTGTTCGACCCCTCTGATGGTTCTTACCTCCACATCTTTACAGACGCTGAGAACATATACTGGTACCAGAATACTCTGCATGCTTGAAATGATTTTCCAAATCCTGTGTTGGTGTCTGCAGGAGTCTGCCATTGACTCATCTTACTGATAAAAGGGGGGGTATCATATTCAGCAGACATTATCCTGCGTTGTCCATGGATGTGTACTGCCCATTAGGCGGATAAGATCCATTATTATTACATGGTGTATTTAATGATTGGAGGCTCAGATGTTTTTCTTCGCCGGTCATCTGTCTCTCTGTCTGTATTAAGTTTAATGTGTCTGCTTCCTGTGTTGTGCAGCCTCTGCTTGGATGTTGCTGATAGAGCTGGAGTAGTTTTGAAGACAAGCATGTTTTCAGTGTTGAGATGCGCGGACCTGATATAGACTCGTCCATGTAGACTCCAGGATGCAATTTCCTGTAGAATTTGTTTAAATTAGTCTTGTTAGTTTCCATATTTCATTTACTTGTATGGAATGACCCATTATGTGGCATCGTGGTTGCAGGTCTAAGGTGTATTTTGGATTATTGTTAGATCTTTAAGTCCTGAGCAGAGGAAACTTAATTCACATGTAAACCCAGGCTGAGGTGTAAGACTTGTTCTTGAACTTGTCACCACAATGGTCACAGCCTCCATTCAATTTATCAATGAGTTTTTTACCAAAAATGTATCTTTACAAAACTTTACAAATGCAGACAATTACCTAGTGCATTCACTTGTGAGGACTTGCTTCTTTTTAGTTTTATAGTGAACTCAATATTTGGATTTTGGTCTGTTGGGTCTTATTTCAGGACAAAAAATGTAACTTAAATATCTGTTTAGTTTAAGTTTTTTCCTTCCATTGATAAATTAGTGACATTTTCCCTCCATCCATTATCTTATCCAGTAAGGGCCACAGGGGGCTGGAGCTAATCCCAGCTGATTGATTGGACGGGGCACACCCTGGACAGGTTGTCAATCCATCACAGGACCTTGACTTTAACTTATCTAACCCCAATCTGCATGTCTTTGGACCTTCTTGCTGTGAGGCGACAGTGCTAAAATAAAAATGCATATTATTTCTTGTTTGCATTCTTAGAGTTGGAGGCTATCTGAAGTAAACAATGCTTGGGGCTGTATAAGAAAACACCTTCAAGAATAAAGGAGTTAGCCTTTATGCTGCTGCATTAAATATTCATCAAATGTGCTACTTTACACTTTTCAACACAAAATCTCTTCTGCCTCAAGGAGCTCCAAAAATGTTTATGAGACAGTGAGTCATTTCCATGAGGAAAAGCCAGCACCCTGAATTCATGCATCATACAGTACCAGGCATTAAAGTGCTGGGATGCTTGTAAAAGTTGATAACTTCTGACAATACTTAGGCATAAAATTGTGATTTTTGGTCGATGTGGAAACCACCAAATCCATATTTTACTCCCTTTTAGTGCAATGGGTCCAGTCTTAATTGAACCACCATGGCAGTGTAGGCTTTTCCTTTTAAAGCCTTTCAAGAAAAACACACAACAATCTGCCTTGACAAGGATGGAGAGAGAGACACAGGTCTGAGCTCACAGTGGAAACTCACATCCACACAGTGCAGTAGATAAAGTACACTGACTAACAACTTTCAAGGGGTTGTTCAGAGAAGCAAGGAGCTGCTGTTATGTCAGGCACATGGGGGGGTGGTGCGCACAACACAACTTGTCGTTTTACAGTCCCAGAATCCATTGCAGCACCTGCGTGTACACAAACTTCCTCTGCCTGCCTTCTTTTCTCTCTCAGACTCTGATCTATCGGCCCCCTTGTTTTAGTTCTTTATGCTTTTTCAATGTCTTGAATAGAAATAAGTTGACAAAGATCAGCAGGTAGACTGACAGCAGTGACATCAAATCAGCATCAGAGGATGAACTGACTCCTCGCTGGGTCTGTCATGGGGCACCGCCGAGAGAGAGGTGGGGAAGAGAATTCCCAGACAGATGGATGTTGATGGTCTGAAGACGTCTCAGGAAAGAAAAGACTGATCCAGTCGGTGAACGAAAAACGCTCGGGTGTGTTTTGATGTAACACACCGACAGCAAAAGTGGCGGAGGACTGTTTTTTAGGCAGAGAAATGCAGATGCATGCTCAAGCATGTGTGAACATTAGTATTCACGTGTACTGGGAGAGGCGGTGGACTAGTGCTAGAAAGTTGGACTGTGGGCAGAAAATCCGACGGTGGTCTCTGGTTCAAATCCACGGAGTGACAACAAAAACAACATACCTGGACGAACAACACCTGGACAACACCTGGATCTGTTCCACACAGTCAAAGTGCCTACCCCACCCCACTGTCTAAGTGCCCCTGAGCAAGGCACCTTACTCCCCTAACACCTGCTCCCCGGGGCGCCATGCATGGCTGCCCACTGCTCTGTGTGTCCTCCTGTGTACACCAGATGGGTTATAGCAGAAAACAAAATTTCTCCCTTGCACGTCGTGTGTGTGCATGTGTGCATGTGTGTGGGACAATAAATGTATCTTATCTTATACTGTCAGAGGAAGGGGTTTGATAAGGATTCTGGGAAGCAGCCCAGTCAGTATGATGACGTGTGTTTACAGCAAAGACCGAGGCTAGGCATGTTTCGGTGTCGCCGTAAATCACAGCGCCGCTGCTCTCAGGTTACGGTTACAACAGAGAGAGCTGCAGAGACGAAGGAGTTTCATTGTGTTTGATTCGCTCGTTTGGTAATTATTTGTTGTTTGTTCGCTAAAATGTGGAGTCAAATGATGAAACTGTGACGGTGTTTACCTAATTTCCGTAATCATTTTGGCATGAAATTGTGCCCGTGTTTCAGCCTACTGAGACGGCCTCTTATCTGAAGAAGTTTTTTCCATTTTCATTTCATGGCTGTAGCATCAAGAGTCACATGAGGACGTCTTCAAATCACTCAAATCTGATCTCTGCACTTTTGCATTGACGTTTTTTATCTTTCATTAAAAAAACATGTCCACAGCAATTTTGAGAGGAACACTAACTATTTCAAAAAATGTCAAGATGTTAAGGTGTAAATGCTTTCATTGAATAAAGTGAAAAAGAACCTGACCAGCTGTTGTGGTTCAGGGGGAGGAGCGAGTCGTCCACTAATGTAAGGTCGTTGGTTCGATCCCTGCCTTGTCCATTCTTTGTATTCAAGTGTCTTTAAGTAGGACACTGAACCTTTTGTATATGAAAGTTTTGTATATATTTATATTGTTGTGAAGTACGTAAACAGTGCAGTACTATTTTGATTCTATATAGTCATGTTTTAAGAATGAAAAAAACCGATATGAATAAATATAAAGAGCAGCTGATGCTCTTGTTTGTCTTACATAATTGCAAACTCAATATTTGGCTGGAGGATGAAATCACTCACTGAACGAAGCACCAGCTCATTACTGAAGATTATGTGCAGATTCACAGATAAGTAAACTGTCAGGTTTGAGTCTGGGGAGGAGCTGAATGCAGCCACAGCAACGAAAGTGAAGCAACACATGCAAATCAAGTAATTTCACGCTAAAAAACTCAGGTGGCAAAACACAGGTGAAAAGAAAATGAACAGGAAACAGCACACAAACCCATGAGAGAGACAGAGAGAGACTAAGGGACCACATCGCCATTCATTTTAATTATGAAGTAAACTTTAAATATACACATATTTAAATTAAGTTGCTGATGCAGTTTATCGTAGGTTTGTATTGCGTTACCTCGTTGAATGACCTTCATGTATGTATTCAGTATATGGTATTTAATAACATCAATTTATATGTAAATGTCCACAAATACGGTGTCTTGATGAAATGCAATCACATCATCTTCTGTGTCGTATGTTTGTGCTCTTAAAGACAAAGCTCCCAGACTGTTTCCTCCCGGGAGAAGCTGGACTGGACTCTGCTTTTAGCCCATTAGAAAACTGTCTGTTTTTAAAGTGAACTGGAGCAGCTGAGTAATATCGAACCTTTGCTCCCACCAATCAATTCATACCACTAAAAGTATATACTGATTCTGCCCCCCGCCTCTGGATCAACTTGACCAGTCGCTGAAATTGCAAAAGTAACTCGGACAAACCTCCATGTGTTTGTGTGCAGAGATCGTGCTGCAGGTATTAAGTCTGAGTCGTGAGTGTCACACACTTAATTACACTGCGTAGGTGGTTATTTTTCTCCCCAGCTGTGAAATACGACTTCATTGTAACTATGCCTCTCTAGCAGACAAAGATATTGTTGTTGACTTCTTCTTTTAATATCCATGGTTCATTTCTTCTAAACCAATTGAAGTTTAAAGGTTTGAGCTCTTCTTCTTTCATTTGCTGGATTCCCAACAAACTTGTCCTATTTCTGGTCTGTTACTAGACAGATGTGAGCTAATTCAAATGAACCTTTTTGATTTAGACGAGTATAATGGCAATATAGATAGAGGATAATCAATCTTGGTGTATTGTGCATGGCGGGGTACAATGCACATATAACTGAGCGTCATTATGTCCACATTTCAAGTTTCTTGTTCCTGTTGCAAGAAGACATCATTCACAGTAGTCGTCATGTGACAGCTTTACCAAAGGAATTCGGGGCGATAAAGTCATTCTTCTCTTATTATGGTTCAAAACAATGGACAGGTTGACTCAACATTAACACTGCAAACAGCACAAATTGACTTAAGTGAAATGGACAATTTTAAATATATACATGCATTTTTCTTTCCATATTCGTCAGAATCATGCGATCATTGTCTGAGATGTGTCAGGAACTCACTTGTCACTCATTATCACCCACAGCTTCATGCAGAGGGCAACACTAGCACCCACGCAGGAGCTCGTTTCCAGGTAAATACGATCACGGCCAGAGTTTGATGAGTGAAATTGCCTCTCACTTCTCTGTGAGCGATCAATAAGGCCGACAGCCTGAGAGAACAGGATTCACCATCATCCACCTCCATTGTATTCAGCCATTAAGCCGTTACACACACAGAGAAACACACAAATCAAGGGGGTTAGAGGCCTTTTATTTAAAGTCTAAGGTGTCCTCAGAATAAAGTTTAAACAAACACAAGCCTACATTTACCTTCATTTTCATAGCTGACGTTTTAGAGCTTGTTTGAATCTCAGTACTTGAATATTTGAATTCACAACCATTATTTATATTTTGACCATTGTATAAGGATGTCACTTAATTAGTTACGTAGTTCTGAATCAGACTTACACATCTACTGAAAGAAAAAAAAACAAGATCATAAGAAAAGTATCGAGTAAATTATTTTATAAATCGATCATCCAGAGGGTCAGAAGGTCCGATGAGTCATTGATATTGATCACAGAGCTCAGTCTGATCCTTGTAGATGTGGTAAAAATGTTAATTTTACACCAAAGGACAATGTTATTCTCAACTTTCATGTGCTTTTACAGAGGGATTTGTCACTAATTGAACTTTTTATAGGTGTTTACTGAAATGTTTTTGGTTGGTTAGTATGTCAGCACAATAACTTTTTAAAAACTGCAAAAAAAATTCCCCTGAAAACTCGTGGAAAAAATGTTTTCGTGACGTTTTAAAGTTTTTACCAATTTACCAGAGAATAATTCATGGATATTGACAAAAAAAATGACATTAAGGCGACTGATATTTATAAGTGTGTGTAATTTAGAGCAGATCCAAATAAAAATCTGCATCTAGTGAATCTAAATGTGGTTTCAAAAGGTCTGTGGGACCTTGGCGGAGGAATACGTTCTCTTCTAGTTGTGTTATTTGTACATTGTTGGCTTTTTATCTGCTACTTTTAGGACTTAATACATTCTCTCTGACCCAGCAACCAATAACATCCCTCTACACAGTGTGTCCTTCGGAGAGAAGAGATAAAGAACCAGCATGACTCCAGCTACTCATATTACAACTGTCATCAGGGCCCTACAGAGTGAAGAACACTCTTCTGCAACAACGCTCACGTACGGTCACTGTCTGCAATTACAGTTGCTCACATCGTCTGGTCGCATGTTGCCTGACTGTAATTTAAATGCTACCAGCATCAAATAACTGCTGGTGAGAGATAAACTATAATCCTGTTATTTTGAGACAGTCTGAAAGGAGGTAGCTTTGTTTGGTCTTTGCTGGTTTTTGATTAGCCCGCTGCAGCCTGCGGCGCTGCTTGTCTGGACCGTTTGGAGGTCACACGGCTGAAACCGGGAAGCTGCGTGGCAGAGATTTCACATCCCGCCTGCCTCTCACCATGCCAACAGACCCATCAATCAGGAAGTCACACGCCTTCGGCTCGCTCATGCATACTGACCTGTTACACACAAACCGTCAGAAACAAATTGTCCCAGTGTGTGTGTGCATGTGTTTGTGTGTGTGTGCCATGTGCAGACTCTCATCCAGTGAGCTTAATTTCAATCAGGGCAGCGTGTTGTCTAATTAAAGAACGACTTCCTAATTAATTCCATTATGAGTGGTAGAAAGAAGAGGGGCCTTAAAACACAGAGGTGTGACTGCATGTTCTCATCTGTCGGGGTGACACTAATTGGGCTGGATTTACAATTTGGCGGAGATACACAGGGGCTCCAAATGAACTAATATCAGTGCTTGCAGGGCAGAGCTGACTCACTGGCCGATGGATCCTTGTAGCTAAATGGCCCATTTGTCTCCTGCCAAAGTCGGTCGCCAACAGCTCCGTCAAAGACAATATCCGTGTGCTCTGTGTGTTATTATGAGTTTAATCTCCACAGGTAAAAAAATCCGGCGGCCCACCCGGGGAAAAGACCTGCACATGACCTGTCTTTCCCACTGCTGGCTACAGTGTGACCGTTATGTAGGTCAGTGACGTTTCTCTCCCGTCAACAGCTGCGTTGACCTTGCGAGTGTTGTCCCTGTTAATCTTTCACAGAAAAAGGTGGACTTTTGCCGGCCGCTGAGATTTCTTTTCAGATCGAAACTTATTCGAAGGTGAAAGTGAAAGTAAAGGGTGAATGACCCTGAAGATGTCGTCCACATATTAAAGTCCTGGATATCTCCTCACCTGTCAAGGATGTTTCTCGTCCTTTAAACAACATACGCTGGGATTTGCTGAAACTCTCTGGTAGTCACAAGCAGTCAGCAGTTAAAGACAATGATTAATGGATGATGGTTTCATAACATTTTAGTTTTAAGGTTGAGATATATATAAATACTGTCTATGGTAACACACGTGCTTTAGCAGAGGGAGAGACAATCACATGAAAAAGAGTTCCTGACAAGGCAAATCCACACAAGCACCACCTCAAGTTATCATGTAACATGTAAACCAATTGGCATAATTTTACAATTAGCTCAAATAGTAGCTTCGGATGTGAACTTGTGAAAAGTCGAACTATTGTTACTTGCAAACTGCCTGTCCATCTCTGACAGGCACCTTTTTTTATTCGCAAATTCAGACGTTTTTATGATTAATATGCATATGTTTCAAAATATTTATAAGCCTGTCAGACTTGATCCCTTTTCTTTGCTTTTCATTAATATGCAAATATTGAAAAAATAGGTGTCAAGCTGTTGTTTAAATGCTCTAAACACATAAATACAACCCATTTTGTTTACAGCGTTCACGTTCCTTCCACTTTGCATCATGAAGACACCAAACACCCAGATTTGACCCCACCAGGAGCACGTGAAAGCACAGAAAACCTCCATCAACATGGTTGGAGACATAGTGAGGTTTTCAGGCTTGAAACTAAGAAAAAGGTGTTACTGCCCCAGAACCTGGTTCCTGTGTATTGTGTCTGTTTGTCCTTTACAGGTCCCGATGAGCTGGAGCTGAGGTGACATAATAATAACTGGGAGCACATGGGCAGTGTCCCTGGCTTCTTAAGACCCAGACACCGATGAGCCTGATCTCTGCTCTCCTGTCTCTCTCTCTTTGTCATTTGTGCGGAAAAGCAAACAGATGAGCTTCGCATGATTTTGCACTTTACTGGTTTTCTAAAACCACTAACAGTCAGATGGAGATAAATCAAATCCACCTTTGTATATTGTGTGTTTCAATGAAAGATATGCGTGTGTGTATGTGTTTGTGTGTGTATGTGATGTGCTCAGATCAAAGCCTGTCAGAAAGCCTCAAGAGATCAAAGCCTTCGTGGAGCAAACATCTTATTTGTCACTGGAAAAGCCACCCAGTTGTTTTTACTATATTCATAGAGAAAATGGCCACTTGCCAATTTTAACTAACTTACTAACTTTGTAACCATTTTAATAAATGTTTTCACTGCCATTAAGAGATTTTACGTACACCCCTCTTCATTTACTTCTAGCTCTCAAAGGAAAACCGTTAAAGTCACCGTGAGAGCATCCAGATTATCAGAGAACTTTCTCCACCTGGCCAACCAGTATAAAGTCTGCAGGGGAAGGGGACGGGGGTTGATGCTTCTTATAAGTGAAAGATGCAAATATTTATAAAATACAAAAAGAAACAAAATATCTGAGGATGTGTCACTGTGCAGATAACCTCCTGTTGTGTTGTGCATGTGTCAAAAGAAAACTGCGGATAAAGTCTGGATTTGTAGACACGTGATCTGTGTCCTTGGAAAACTGAGGTGTGTGCTCCCAAATGTTTTTATAGTTTCTTAAAATCTTTACCACTTGACTCTTCTTCCTTCTTCCTCTCTTCCTTGTCATTTTGCAAGGTCAACACACAGCATTAGATCTTATCGTGACAGTGATGAATATTCATTTAATTTGCTGTATAATGTTCTCACAGATGCAACAAAGCTTTGAATCAGAGAGCAGTTCTATTTTTGGAATAACGGTAGCCAATTATGTGATGCATGTGTGGAGAACACATGTTTATAAGAGCGGTAGCTTGAAAGCTAATAATAGCCCCGTAACAAACAGAATCCTACAGAGCATTGTTCCATCAGGATAATGAGTATGGCCCAGTAATGGCAGATCAATGATTACAGATGATTAGTGTTTCCCTGTGACTCCAGTGTCTAATCAGTTTGCTGTTTGCTAGCTTGAAGTCACTTCCTGAAGGAGCGGCAGCTAAATGATGGAAGCCTACAACAGCTGGAGCTGTGGATTTACTGGCTTAGAGGGTGTGATTGTGTCTGGCTCCGGGTCATCTCCATCTTCAGTCAGGTCCTGCAGCTCTCTGAGGACAATGAATGGAGCAGCAACTCATTAGCAGCCCTGTGGATTTAGTCTCATTAAGGAAGCCTAATGGATAGATTTATCTCATTGCATTTGGCACTTCATTAGATTCACATACTGACGGACAAAAGACATGTGCACCTGCAGAAACACACATGCACACGGACACACCACATGATAAACTGTTGTATTCTTCACATAATGTGAGGTATATCATTAAGGCAGTGTAATTACCCACATCAGTGAACTGATTATCTATTAAGTTTGAAGAAAAAAGTTATAAAACATCAGAATTACCTTAAAGTTGATCAGCCTGCTTAGACATGAGATGTACCAAAATTAATGTTATATGACATTAAGGCTATATCCTCGCTGTTATGTTATATATATGTTTAGGGGGTGGGCATTTCACCTTTATTGAAAGGACAGTCAAAGCGTGAAATGGGATGGTGAAGACACAATTAAAGGGCAAACACACGACTTAGATTTAATTATTTGGAAACAACAAATATTTATACGACATTTTGTGAAAGCACATCTGATGTCATGGCTCGGAAATAACGAGTTTGGGGATTTTGGTTGGACACTTGATTATGGACTTTTTGCTTTTAATTGTTTGTGTTTTTTTCAGTTTTTTTAACCCGGCTTTGTTTGCTGTGGTGCCTTTGCCATAATTAAAGGACACTTTTCGTTAACCTTGCTTCTGCATTTTGGGTCCAACTATACACCTCACTCTGACAAATCTATATAAGATCAGAGACACAAATGCAAGCAAGTTAAAAGAAACAATAAAAATAAAACTGAAACAAACACTAAGAACAAGAAGACACTGGAAACATGACAGCGAGAGACGATGACAAGTGAAATACGACGAACTGACAAAGACAAGGGGAAGCACAGAGCCTTACACACACAAGGGAGGCATGATTGAACACAGGTGAAACACATGAGGAACAGGTGCAATACATCTACAGAGACACACGGAGCAAAATTTCTAAATAAAACGGGTAACTGAGAACAACCTAACACAAACCAGCAATAAGCAGAAAGTCCACAATCACGTGTCCAACCAAAATCCAGAATCTCTTTATCTCAGGCCCATTACATCTAAGTTGTTTCACTGTATAAGGGGCAATTCTGATCTACCTGTTGTGCTCCATTATAATGTATATAAGGATATCACCAATATCTTTACAGTTCATCCCCTGATGGAAACCACTAAATACCATAAAAATACTTTCCTCATAAAAGTGGGACCAAACTGGTGGACATACTGACTGACTTTACACTCATTGGAGCCAAACTGCTGCTAAAATCGTCAAATATACGATATGTCTGAGTTTCATTTTATTCCGTTATCCCTCATTGGGCCAAATTTCAAGGTTGATAAACTCCTGTCTAATAATTATTGATTACCAGACTTTAGTGATGATGTTGCCCGCAGCAGAATGGAGTCACACATTATTAACACTTTGCAGATGTCACGGACACCAATTGTCATAATTTGAGCTAAGAAAGAATATATTTCCACAGACTGTTGCCAATACTCACAAGTATATCTACAGTATTAAGTAAAATAATTTAAGAGTGATACATATGGTGATAAAAATACACTGAATCAGTGTCAGTTACATAAGATCTTAATTAGCTTTGCAAATCATCTGCTTTTTGGAATTTTTATTCTCAGAGTCAAACTTTATAAACTCCATAATGAAACCTGATTCCATGACAGCATTAAACTGGAACACATTTTTGGACTTTTAAAGTTTAAAAGAGAGCCTTTGTAAAAAGCCACATTGAGAAAGGACAGAGAAAAACTTAACTGTACTGTGCAACATTTTCAAAACATTTAAGAAAAGACAGATGAGCGTCTTCTTTGGTGTGATTATTTGTAAAACTGATCACATTTCAGTTCTTAAACATATATAAACATTTATTTGACATTTTCGGATCTACTAACCTGATGAATTCTGATTTAGTTGATCCCACTTGATGATTCTGAAGATTTACTGGCAATACAAACCCACTGGGCTTCAGAGGCAGGTAACTGGAGTTTAACTTTAAGTAACTTCCTTGTATTTATGCAATTTCAATTAAAATATTTTTTATTTGTAATTGCTAAATCAAAACATACATCATCTCAAGGAATAATAATGCAACACTGAGGAGGCACCTGACTCAGCTGCTCATTAATAATTTACTCAGAGTGAGTCAGAGTGAGAACTTGAAAACAAAGCTATGCTCTTATGATGTTCAGCCACACCCACTTCTTCATAAACCACCTGCATATTCCTGTTCCATTTTGCAGTAGACCTGGTATAACTCGAGACAGGGTGGATGCAATTGTCCCTTTCAAATCATTAAAATCTCATTCACCTATTTGGAAAAGGCAGAATCAAAATTATTAGTTAATATGCAATAGGAAAGAAATGTAATGAATTCTTTGCAAGTGGTGGCTGAGCTTAACTTTGTGCCTTTAATTGGAGTTCATATTCAGTTTTTATCATATAGTTTAATTGCATGTTGAAGTTATCAATGACAAAGAGGTCACAACTTCTTGAACCACCTTTATTATTATCTTTTCTTTGGAGAATACATGTCAAATGAGGGACATCACCTACTTATTCAACACACAACAGTATTTAACAACTTCCTGTCTGCACAGTATCCACTCAAACACAGCACATGAGGGTTTTGCACAATGCAATTTGACGGGTGAAAACATTTCAACATTCTATCTTTCTTTTTTTTCTTCTTCTCGTAATCATGGAAAACAAACAAAAAACTCAGGCGTTGTGTGTGACGGAAGTGATGATCACAGGGGTGGAGTTTTCACCACCATTGTTATGACCGGGGCCAAAGACTGGAAAAAGCTGCTCGGTGAAGGTGCATCCAGTGAAGGAGATGATTCTCGCCTGTGTATCCACATTGTAGAAGGAGACTTCACCCTCCTTGTAGTCGACAAACACTCCGACCTTTTGAGGGATCCCGCTCAGATGGAGGTCGACGGCAGGGTTTGTATTGGCTGTAAACTCGGTTCCTTTTGTCAGAGAAATGGTCCAGTAACCATTCTCTGGGCTCAGTTGTATTTCGCCCTTTCTGTTGATAGAATGGTTTACAACTCCAAGAAGCCATTTGGTTTTGTCCTTAACTTGGACCTCGTAGTAAAATGTTCCTGAGCGGAATCCTTCTTTTCCCAGGACAACTAAGAGTTGGTCAAAGCTCTCCGGGAAGTATCTTTGTTTCATTATTCCATCTCCGTGTGCAACTCTCTTCCTGTCTGCAGAAAGTCTGAGTTTGGGGTGTGCTGTGTCAGGATCCAGAGTTACATCTACAGCATGCTGCTGCTTCTCTTTCAAGTCAGGATCACACAGACTACTTATTTCTCTCATGAGTTTTGCCCTCAGCGTGGATCCCTGCGCTGGAAACGGGGGACATTTAAGAGTGACACCAGCCCAGTCCTTCACCTTGGGCTGAGTGATGCTAAGAGAACGGAAGTTTGTAAGGAGCCGGAAAGGGTCTTTGTCAGTCGGTGCATTGAGGTGCGTGCTTTCCTGCTTAATTTGCACAATTTCACGATCCAGTTCTTGAAGTAATCCTTTTGCCTCAGTTTCAATGTTTCCCTGCTTTGTATTGATAACCTCAGTGAACTTGACGAGGCTCCTCTTAATGTAGTCCACCACATCATTCACCGCACTCACGGTGCTTGACAGTGCCATCGCTGAGTCAGTTCTGCTAGCCTCCAATGAGTTTTCAATCTCTTCAATTCTCTGCTGACGTTCCTCGATCATCTGATCCCTCTGACTCTTCTTCATTCCCAGCTGTTTTTTGAGCACTTGCGCCGCCTCCTCTATGGTCACTGTCTTATGGGTTTTATGGTTACTGCTGTTACAGACCTCACAGATACAACTTTGATCTGCAATGCAAAACATATCCAGAGGTTTGTCATGTTTTTCACAGAGCCTGCTTTCCAGGTCCTCCACTGGGTTGATCAGCGCGTGCTTCTTCAAGGTGGCAATTCTCTGATGAGGCTCCAGATGTTTTTTACAGAAAGACATGACACACACCAAGCAGGACCTCAGGGCTGGGAGCTTTGCCCCTTCACACATACTACACAGCACTTCTCCTGTTTGTTCCTCTTCAACGGTAGCAGAGGATTTTTCTTGGATTGTTTTTTTGAACTTTTCAATCAGCTCAGCGATGGTTGTGTTAACCCGAAGCATCGGTCTGCTGGAAAATGCCTCGTTACACAGTGGACATTTGCATTTAGGATTGCTTGAGTCCCAGAACTTTGTGATACAGTTAAAACAGAAGTTGTGACCGCAGGGGATTGACACAGGCTTAGTGAAGACACTCAGACAAATGGAACAACGAAAATCGTCATCAGCTATTAGACTTCTGGCTGAAGCCATGTCTAGAAAATATAAGGAGAAATTAAATTACAAAGTTAGAGGAACATATTTTAACTAGTTTACATTAAAGACAGGAGTGCAAAAGTATCAAAATAAAACTTTACCTGGTGTATGAAGGCTTTGCTAAACTTCTGGGACGTGTCAACTCGAGAAAAACCATGCATCTCCTCTTCGTTGCTTTTTGGTTTCTGTTTCAGCAGTGAACAGGAAGAACCCCTCCCCCCCATTTCCTTATCGACAGTAAATGGAACAAGTTAACCCATTACTGACTCCGTTCACAAGTCACCCACATCACAAACGTAATGTTTTTCCTTCTCAAATCCACCACAGCGCAGTCAGGAGTCGTGTACAGACTAGAATTAATCTTTTGTTTGCAGCTATATGAGCAGCTATGTGCCGTGTTCATGTTATTCATCTTACTTGTTTATATATTCACAGTGTAAGCGCTTGAGAAATCCTTTTCATGTCCAGTATCGTATGCACACATGACCTGAAAGTTCTGAGACAGCACTATATGTTCAATTTTAAATCAGCCTGTGCACACGTGTGTGTGAGCATTAACATTACATGAGAGTGCTCATAGGGACGATATCTGCATAATAAACTGTAAATAGAACTGAGGAGACAAGAATTGAATACAGTAGCTTCCCTGTGTCCTGGGAGGCCGATGTCACAGCTGAAAGAAGTGTTTGCATGTAGGTTTCAGTCCTTTTATGTGTGATTTAATTCACGCAACATGAAGACAACTCCAATGTAAGTGTTAATTTGATATTACAAAGAATCAAGAAATCCTGTATGGGGTGGAACTTGACCCAAAGAGGAACCTATTTAATATTTTTGTGGATCAGGGTATGTATCCAGGAATTTCTTTTATTTTCGGTAACCTTGTAAGATTTCTCTCAGAATAATTGGATCTTAATGAAAAATAACATAAGGGACTGATAGTTGTGAGCGTGTGCATGATCCATTAACTATTTCTGTGAAGATTGGTGGAAAAACGTCTACCCCTTTGTCCAGATCCATGGAAAGGTTCTTTCTTGGCCCATGTTCCATCCTTCCCTCCAAGTTTTGTGGAAATCCATTCAGTAGTAATCCTGCTCAAAAACAAACAAACTAAAGTAACCAACAAACAAACAAACAAACGGGGGTGAAAACATAACTTCCTTGTTGGGTATGATGTATCCACCTTGCACACTTGTATTTCAGAGCTCCATTATTCAACATGCATATATTCGCTGTCAGCTTTATAATTCGAATGTGAAAAGTGAGCACAGCCTCAGCGGCCGCTAATAACTTGATTAACCATATCTAGACATAATGTTAATGGAATGAGACTTTGAAAATCCAGTCATGATCACTTGGATATATATATATATTTTAACAGCATTTTGAATTATGTAAATATACTATTTATCTGCTGAGGGGGGGGAAAAAATCTCCACAATGTGATGTTCCCATCTGAATATGACACACCACCTCTGATCTTATCTCTCTCGAGCCACGTCTTCCTCGAGCCTCACCTCAACGCCGCGGCTACCATAAAACATTCAAACGACATTTGGATCAGACGGGAGTTTCCTTTTGATCGCCGTCTGTGCGGAGCTCCAGGATCGGAGCCTTTCTTCTCCTCCGCAGGACCCACTGATAGGTTCACGGAAAGATGAGAGGGAGTCGAGGCTTTTCCCCCGGTTTTTTTTTCTACCTATACTCACCCTTTCCATCTTTTAACCACCACTGCTCTCTTTCTCCCCCTTCACCCCTGCTCCTCGACCCACTGGACTCTCACTTGTAGCTGCTCCTCTATTCTCTCACCTTCAGTACATGAATAAGAGATTAGAGCAGCTCAAAGTGCTGGAGGACACAGACCTCCCTCTGCTAGAATTGAATTCCTCCTGCCAGGTGTCTGCTCAGGTTTTAGCTGAGTGTGAGTCTGCAGTACAGCCTGGACTCAGCAGCACATTCTGCAGCGCCCTCTGAATGATGGACTGCAAGTCTAACTCAGTAATTAGAGATCACCATTAACGAAGCCACAGGATATTCATAGACTCCCACTTAGGCTCTAATCATTTGGAAAAAGGGAGATTTTTAAGTAAAGTGTGTTTTTAATCCGAAACTCATGACACTGAAACAGTAGTTGACCTCATCAGTCCCAATGGAGGACAAATACACATGCACAATTTAAGTCCAGTGCATGAAATTCCATCTGAAGATAATCAAGGGGTATCTGGGTTCTGCGGGTAACATGTAAACTTGCAACTTTTGGTTTGTCCTAACAAACAAGAACATATCCTGGTAAACACCAATCTCTGGGCCCATTGGCTGTTGTCTGACATCGAATAAGCCTCTGAGGTCAACAGCCGATATTTTGTGTTATGTGATTAGTCCACAGTAGTCAAAGGTTTCTCGACACAAAACACAAACAGATATTGTTTTGTTGATCTTTTAGGTCCAGACGACATTTTGGCTTATCTCTATTAACAGCTATCAGCATATGAATACAGACACATTTAAAAAAGCCTGGTCAATGTGATTGGCCGAACTAGAAACAGAAACCAGTCGCACATAATAATGGAGATTATGTTTGAACACAGAGAAAACCAATTATTATTTCCAAAAATGTGTGTTTAATTAAAATTAACTTGGATTAGGTTTGTGTTAGATCCTCTATGGTGCAGTGGTTAGCATTGTCACCTCCCAACAAGGTTTGAATCCCTCGTCTACGTGTGAGTGGTTGTTTCTCTCTGCAATCCCCCCCCCCCCCCCCCCCCCCCTTGCCAATGTTAGCTGGGATTGGCTAAATGGATGAATGGAAGGATGGATTACTTCTTATTTTCTTTCAAAACTGAAAAGTGACAGACCTACTTGGCCCCAATGATGTCAAAAAGCGAATCATAAATCCACTCTATAAAATACTAGTCTTAATCTCACAGAAGTTATTCTGGAAAGTAGATATATCACCTGTCAGAGTTTGTCTGTGGGCGCTTTGTGTGGCAGCCTCGCTCTACACTGAGCAAAGAGGGAAACTCATGCACCTCCATCACTCTGGTTTGTTCACTGTTTGGTCGGGGCGGAGGGGTTGTGTTGGTTCCAACCCCAGACACAACAGCTCCGGAGGGAAGATAAATAATTAGTCATGAGATGAGTTTCTCCCTTCATCCATCAGCCCGGGGAACATGGCTGCCATACACAGCAGAACTGGAGCCAAATGAGAGTCCTCTCCCTCCAGTGTTTCAGTTCCCCGGACGCTCCGCTACAGATTCTCCTTGATAGGATGATTTTGAAAGAGATTTTCATAGATTAACACTTTTTCTCAGGACTCTTATTAAAAGAAGTGCTTTTTAGCGTCGGAAAGGTTGAGCCTGGAGACACTTTTTTACCTTTTCATCAACATTTCCTGGAAAAGTGAAACGCTGAGAGCGAGATTCAACTCGATTTAAAGTACGTCTTGTAGCATTACCGTCAAGTTACATCTTTCATCTTCACATCCTCTTCTCCAGGAACTCAGCAGAGAGCGGGAAGATTTTTCGGGTTTTTAACGTCATATGAGGAGGAATGGATTCTACAGATATGGGACACAAGCTGTTGAGAAGTTACTTGAACCTCATAAAGTGACGCATTGGAACCAAAATAGAAAATACACCTGATTCTACACCACAGAAACAGACTGCAGAGGAAAGTGTCAGAAGACTTCCTGAGTCTTTTGTGAATTGGTTCTGTGTTACTCTCTCTGCACTGAAGTCAAACTGGACATTTCCTTGAATCCCTGAGCGGAGCCTGGAGAAGGATCAGAAAGCTTATTTCCGAGTGCAAAGGCTGTTTATGTGTTTTATCTACACTTTTATTCATTATGCTCGTGGTAACTTGGATTTACACTGGTATCTAAAATGGCCTCTAAACACGAGAGGTTTCTCTGATAGGCTTCTGCAGCCATTGAATTATACATTTTTGCTGTCAACTCGGTGTCAGTGACTGAAACATTTGACAGGGACTGAATGATTGAAGACTCAATGAGGCAAAACAATGTTTCTGATGTCACAGAGGTCATAAGCTCCTGTGAGTCTGCTGTTTGTGAAGCCCGATGAATGACGATGACAAATTAATGCTATTTCTCACTTTAACGTATTAATACTGTGATGAATTCTGTGACGAATACTGCTGTGATTGTAGGGTTAGAGTTAGGGTTAGCGTCAGCAGCGAAATCTCCTACTCCATGCAGAAGTGTCTGTCAGTAACTGAGTGTCAGTTCAGGTCTGTTGACATTGGCACTGAAATGAAAAGGAAGCCGCACCGCAGCCATTCCACAGCCGGTGTGGCCCGCGCGTAGGACCAGTAGGGACAGAGTGTCGGCCCGCTGGGTCTAAACGTTCCACCATCATCACATCTATCCATTTAAGGTTGGAACATTAGCATAAACACTTTACTCCATTTCTTCAACTGTGAAGGAAGCTATAGATCGAAGAACCAACCCACAATAGGGTTTTCACACTTAGATATCTTTGTTACTTATTTGTGGTCTTTTCAGCACCAGTCGTTTACTGTATTACATTTAAGATATATATAATGTTCCTTGTTGTTCTCATGTTTAATTCAACGGCTCTCTGAGAGGCTCCAGAAATTCACAGTGATCAATTTAACACAATGTATTTAATGCGGCGTCATTGTTTTTAATGAGCTCTTTGATTCCAGCGTCACTGTTCACGGTCTGCAGCCATTAAACAGCTTCATCCATTAATGCTGAACCAAACATCTCCAACTGTTCATGCTGGTTTATATAATGAAACAGCAGTGTTTGTCACAAAGGTTTGCACTGACAGGGACAGCTCTCCATTAAATACGGCTACAGATAAAACATTTATATTTCTAACAATAAATGTTTTTTTGTTTTTTTTTATGATTTTGGAGAAAGGGAGTGATGCTGCGTTCACATTAAAGTGAATTTTCATGTTGTATTACTCAATATTCACCCATTCTCCTGCAGAAATAAGTAGAGGAGGACTCCTGGCTGAAGTGATGACAATCGCTGCGTTGTACCTGTTGTGGAAATGCCAGAGAAGACCGTGTCGTCATCGGTTGGTTCACAAGAACGTCTGGAGGAGCAGACAATTTCACCGTCTTCTCCAGGAGCTGCATCTGCATGACTCATATTTTTCTCTGATTGGTGTCTGTGATGTCGCATCATGCACAATCAAGCCGATGACGTGAATTTCGCCGGTACGAGTAATTTGCATCAATTCACATTGTCTGTGGTCACATTGTGCAACAATTTGCTTTGCGTTTATTGTGAACACAACGTAGGAGGTCCAGGTGACAGGCTGCATATATTCAACTCCTCAGCATGATAATAAACTGCTTTTACTGTGTCCTGCTGATGTGTACTCCCATTGTGTGCAGCATGAAATCCAATTGTAATTATGATACTTTATTATAATAATGAGTTTTATTGATCGATCTGAGGAACATCAATCACTCATGTGTTGTGTTTACGACAAAGTAGCTGCTTAAAGGCTGTTGAGCACTTTGTTTGTTTTTTTACCTCAGATGCTCCCTCAGCAACAAGGACTGAAATATTAGTGTCGTTAAATAATCATGTCAAGCACAATCAACATGTCTTTTAGCAGGATAACACAAAAACTACCGAACCTCAGGCATGTGAGGAGTGCTAATACGAACCGGTGGAACCTGGTTCGTGTCCAGAAAATGATCCGGATGTGTCTGTGTATAAATACATTCATTGAGATCATTGTAATGTTTGCCCTTGTAGTTTACAACAAGGTAAATGTATAAAGGCGAAAGGAAATTTGTGGTTTACGTTTGGAGAGTTATTCTACTGAAAAAACATACACTGATTCACTGTGTTCTTGTTCTTTAATATTCACATGTACTGTTTTGTTTTTTGATTATTTATGACAACAAATGTTCGGGAGTTAATAGTTTAATCGCGTTTAAGCTTACGGAACAATTTTATAAGAATAAGGTAAAATGATGATTTATCTATAGGAGCCTTAAGCCTTTATTCTTATTAACATAATTAGCTTTTTAGATATCAAAATATAAATTAGATTTTCGGTGTCTCAGTAGAAACTGTGGTTAAACCAGTGACTGGTTGTTAGTGTTGCTCTTCCACTCCTCCAACCTCAGTTATCTTAACAACCTGGTACTTGATCTTCTATTTTCAAACCAGCACCCCTCTCCACATTTTGCAGCCTCCCCCCCTGAAACCTCCTATTTGACTTCAGCCACATTTAATGACTCCACGGTGCAGCCTTTCCCTGGCTGTCACAGAGGGGCTTTTAACAAGGTGCTGCACTCCTCTTGCTCTTTCCTCCTCTTGCTGCCTTCACTTTCCCCTCTGCCCCACTGTAATTTCTGCCTTTCTCTGATTGTAAAGTGCACATGAGTCTGAATAAAGGAAGGGATGAGAAGTACTGTGATTAGAGCCCATTAGGCCTTAGTGAAGACAGAGAGCCAAGACCTCTGAATGAGCATTTTATATATTCAGTTAATTACTGAACTTAAAGAGTTTGTGGTCTCTCAAAATGAGCGTGAATTAAAGAAAAAATTATTGGTGAATTAATTGTACTGAACTTAGTTGGTCAACAAAAGATCTCAGCTGTCAATCAAGATAATAACTAACTTACATTTAAACTACAGAAAATGACAGAAACAATCTCTTAGAAATGTTTTTGACTTGTATTTGGACCTTTTTTTTTTGGCCAATGTCCCAATCCGCTAGCATGGAGGAGGTACGATTTATGACCTATACTTCAGACAGCCACCAGGGGGTGATCAAGACACTTTGGCTTCACTTTGTGGGAGCAGCCACGTCATCCACTTTGATATAAGGTCTGTGGTCAGACACAACAACATTTGGGTATTACAACTCACTTCCCAGCAAATTGTATTCAGCGTTTATGCAATATTTTGCTTTTTGATTTTGTTATTTTATATCTCAGCTAATGTAAGAAGGTGTGTGTTCATAGATGAATGGAGATCTGGTGTCCTTGGGCTGATATTTGTATTCATAACAAACAAGGAAATTAAAGCCAACTAAATCACCTCAAGCTCCCTGCATTTCAATTATAGAGAGTATAAAAGGTTTATTGATCCATAGCAGAGGAGACACGCAGGGAGGCAGAGAGATTTTTAAATACTCATCAGTCGTCACACGCCTGCAATGTTTGGTAAATCTGGTCTTTAATTGATTTTTCGGAGGAAGCAAAAGCCGGTGAGCTCCAGCAGACAAGTAAAAGGCTTGAAAGTAATGGTGCGCTCGTCTGAAATGCATTCCCTTGTGTATCCCTCTGTGCTGTTTCCCTAGTAATCTATATCTTGCCTCAGTGTTGCCCAAGCAAGCCCCTGTGGTTTCTGGCGTTCCATCATCTTTAAGCTGCAGTAAAGAGGAGGGTTGGGTGGCTGCTTAGGTCCATTCAGTATTCCACCTGACCAAGATAAATGTGAGGAAGGCTCAGTTATCCCCGAAAACCAGACCGTCCCCACCTCACCTCATTCCAACAGCTCCAGCTCCTCCTTCGACTGGATTAGCTGTAGGATCCAATGTGTTCAGCCAGCCGCGCAGTGCAGAAGCCAGAGGGGTCAACTGGCCAACTCCCAGATGTCCACTAAGACCCTGTGGTTTCCACGGACAGATTACTGAAGGGGTCAAACCACGCACAGGCTCAGGAGCTCAGGGGGCCAGCAGTGTGGAGAAGGGGGACTACAAAGATACACAAAACCACTACAGACAGATGCAGAAAGAATACAGTAGAAAGCAAAAACACTACAAAGAGACACATTGAGTGAGACTCTAACTCTAAGGTGTCAAGAAAACAACAACAAGGAGACACAAACGACTACAAAAACAAAGAAAGAATAAACTAAAATGATGCAGATATGCAAACGAACTATATGGACAAAACATGGCCAGATACAATGACCACAAAGAGACACACAACAAGGACAGATGCATAAACAACCACATGGACACAACACAACTGGAAACAAACTTTGTAGTTACAAAGTAATGTAAAACGACCACAAAAAGACTAAACGAGTACAAACCTTTTGTAGTGTTTCACTGTCTCTCTCTCTCAGTGTTGGGGCCTCGCTCCAGTCTATAAAGATAGAGGACTGTCTGTGCCCAGGAGTCTAATGTCTCATTAGCCAGCCCTCTCTTGCTCCTCACCCCATTGTTTCTTTCTAAGTTTCTTTCTGCCTCTCTCTTTTTCTCTTTGAACATAGCACCTTCCCTCTGTGCCATCTGTCTCCCCTTACTGTCTCCTGTAACAGAGTGGACGCTCTTTGTGAAAGAAGGGGACGATCACAGAGGATCTCTCTCTATCTGACCCGGCCGTGCCCTTCATCTTCCTCTCACAGTTTGATCTATCATACACACAAGTGCTTTTTTGTTGTGCTGTGGCAGCCGGCTCTTGGCCCGTGGCTTTGTTTGTCTCTCCCTCTCAGCCCTTCTCATTATGACTGCGACTCTTCCTCTTTTGGGAGTAAGCCAACATATTTAGCATTTCCACTGTGCTACGCTTTTTTTTTTTGTCGTCTGTGAAACTGCTCCCAACCTGAAAGAACCTTTACTTTCTGATGTTGCAAAACAGGAGCTCTATGATTAAGTAAAGGTCATTATTATCAACCTACTTTCCTGAAATAGTCATTATCAGCTCATAAATGACCTTCACCCAACAAGATACAAATCTCAATGGTAATATTTGGCTGTTTTGAAGTGTGCCGGTTTTAAATCAAAGCCACACGGCCGCTTCCTTGATGCTTATTTTGGCTGTTTCTGTCAAAACATCACGCCCTGCTTGACCCTTCACAGCAACAGATATAAACTGCGCTGACAAAGTGGAGTCATCCGCTTGACAAACTTCTCAGAGTGAAAGAAGTTCACCATCTCCTCCTCTTCACTCCCTCTCGGGCTCTAATCTTTCCAAATAAAAGTGACAACTTTATAGTTTCTGACAGACTGTCTTATCTTTCTGCTGCGTTGAACTCGCTGTGCACTCGTGTTCATTACCTCTGCAAGAGAGATTTTGTTTTCACCCCTTTCTGTTTGTGTGTCAGGACGATTACGCAGGAACTATCCTGAACAGATTTTCATAAAACTGGGTGGAGCGATGGGAATTTTGGTCAAATTTTGGTTTAATGGGTGGAGCCCAAAAATATGAACTTATTATTATTTAATTCTCTCACCTAGAATTCCCACCACATACCCTACTTCACAATATGTTTCACAGGGTTGTGATTGTTAAAGAGATAAAATAGTTACAAGATACAGTTAAAATATTTACAATACTTCATAATGATATTATACCCAAAATGTAGTTGCAGTTAATCTTAGGAGTAAAAGCTATTGTGGCCTTGCTCCAACACATTTTGATTAAACCTCTCAATAACCTCCAATTACAATCAACTAATGCTCTTTGTCCTGCATTCACTAGACAGATAATGGTCTCATATGCAATCACCTCTTTGGCAAATCTCTCAGGCGACTTGGCAGTGACAGCAAGTCTTATCTCTTTGAAGTGTCAGTTCATATCATGAGGACCACGGGGGTATTGTCGCGTCACAATGTTTGTATCAACACAGCCGACACTTTGTTAACAGCCTTTTAACGTCCCCCTGCTGCAGCTTATGGGCTTCCCTTCCCCTCAGGTCTTTGTATAATAAGGAGAGGCTGTTCATTTAATCTGAACCCTCTACAGTGAACGATGAGACAGTTAACTCTTCAGGGTTGTGTAGGTACAGTATCGACTGGGGTTTTAAAGGCTATTGTCAGTCGGTGTATCTAATCTGTGTCATGATAGCAGCGACTGTATACGTTGCTTTATTACATTTCATATTGACTCAGCCACAAATCACCATGGAGGGTGTAGAATACTGTGCATTTTTTGGGGGGGGGGGATTTAATGGTGTATGCAACTCAGCTCAGTCGCAGGTCAATTAACCACGGATAATAAGATCTAATATTTATTCTGTTTTTGTTTAAGCAGCTGAAAAGAAATATGAAGTTTATTCAATTTATAATATCATATTTTAAAATAACATATTATAGTAGCTTATAAAAGGAAGAGGAACAAATGAGCAGACCTGGTTTCAGACTCTAGGGAGGGCAGATGAAAAATAAAACTCTGTCCGGAGGTGATGAGTACAAGGGGCTTTGTTGGAAAACCAACGTCATACCTTCTCCAAAGCCAGTCAGGAGCTCAGAAGGCCAGCCTCTAGCTGCTAGCTGCTCCTGAGGAAGCTGTGGGTAGTGTCAGGGAGACGTCCCTGTTCAAGTCGATGTTATGTTCAAGTCGATGTGTTTTTTGTCTAAACTGATGAGATGTCTCACAGTTTCTTTCCCTTTCCATCTTTCTCAATTATTTCTCAACTTGAATTATGTCACGCTCACTCCCCGTGTATCTGATAATAATGTGACACAGATTTCACAACTGCTCTTCTTCGATGATACATTTTCCAATAATTGCCGAGTGAAGCCTTAGAAGAGACAGCTGCTTTGAGGAGACTCTGTATAATCTGGTTCCTGACTCACAGTGGAGCCAGAAGTGTTGAAGCATTTCAAACCCCATTCACCTTGTGAATAAAGGACGTAAATCTCAATTAAAAATAATAGTTTAATGTAAACTGTTTATCTGTAAACATAGTTTACATTAAACTATTATTTTTTGCATTCTTGATAATATGTATGGCGTCTAGGTAATTGGAGAGTAAGGCGTGAAACAACTGCGCTTCTTTCAGCAACAAATGAGTCAATGCAGTAAAGATATGGTGCTTGTAATCATAATTGTGTTCATAATATTCGTTTGAGTTATTACTGGAAAAGGTTTAAATTGTATTGGTACTGGTTAGACTATTGACCAGGTACTTCAGGAGCAGTGTTTTCTGTGGGAAGACCTTTTAAATACACAAAAAAACTATATAACACTAGATGAAAATAAAAACAGAAAAAAAAATATTGTCGCCTTTAAAATGCATTGCTGAAATATGCTTCTTCTACAAATGCTGTTTAATACCTTAAAATAGCCATAAAGTTGTAATTGTTTTCTGGTTTAGTCCTCCATATACTTATTCTACTCTACTCTTATTCTTACTTGCGATTTTCTTGTCTCTCTTCTCTCGTCTCTCCATCAACGTCTTCCCTCCCTTGTCATCGCCACACATCTTTCAGTCAGAGCTCCAGTCAATCATCCCAGCAGCTGAAGTAAGGTCAACCATTATAACAATAACAACGACCTTGATTCTGACGGGTTTAATAGATAAAGCAGCTGACCATAGCTGTGGACCTCATGACTCTTACTTCTGCTCATGGAGCATCCAGGTGGTATATCAATCTGATGATGATGATGATGGACTGGTGAGATGGATGAGCAGATACTCTGATGTCTGATGTATAGGTGTGACCAGGCCCGGCCCGAGGCATAAGCGATACAAGCGGGCGCTTGGGGCCTCCTGACCGCCAGGGGGCCCCCTATCGGAAAAAAAAAATTATAATTAAAAATAATTAAAAATAATAATAATAATATTAAATAACTTAAACAAGTGACCTGATTGAATGAAATAAAGAATACATCTATACAAGAAAATTCAGATTTTACGATCAATATATCTGCCAGCGTTCAAGTCATGCATATCAACTGCGTGCTCAATCTGCTGACAGACACTGCATAATACTCAAGGTTAAGTTGGAAGGGACATATATAAGCATGTCATCTAAAAGGACGTATCTCTCTGGTGCCCAAAAACGGAAAAAGAAAAGGACAGAAGATGAGAAAAAAGAGCAAGATAAAGGTATGATTGCATGATTATTTAAAATATGTTTTGAACTCATTTGAGGGAGGAGCAGCTCAAGCTATCATAGGAGTTAGCTAGCTAGCTAGCGAGTTAATGTCATCTTATATTTGCCATCACATGAGCTATATTCATCAACAGTGTATGTATCTCATTAATATACATTTATCTAGGTGTATATCAGATGTCAACGATATTGGCAGTGTTTAGGATGTTCAATCAAACATGTACTGCTAGCTCTTGCCAGGCTTAATCTAACGTTAGCTCGCTGACTGAGGTGGACATTAGCACTAGTAGCTAGCTACATGAAAACAGTACTGTTTTATAAATGTGACATAGTGGTGAGTCTGACAGCGACTAAGAGTCTTAGTCCGTGAGATATCGGTTTATATTGGAGGAAACAGCCAAAGGTGAACTTAACCTTCTAGGTGTAAGGGATGCAAGCTAGCATTGCTGTGCCTGTGCACGTTAGTAAAAGTGACATCTCAGCCAAAGATGGAGCACAATGTGCGCTCTGCTCTAAGATCTTTGTTGAGAGATGGCCTATTGGTCTTTATGAGAAAACACCATGTTGAAGCGGGGAGACGTCTGTGATAAAAATATACTTATATTGTATTAATATTATATTTAGGATGTTAAGTGTTCACCACACTGCAATTAGGCTGTGCCTAATTTTGCCTCACTAGAATAGGAATGGTTAGGTGTGGAATTGTTTGTTGATGAGTGTAAGTAATGATGATAAAATAAACTCATTTTTCATAAACTCACTATCAACTATGCACTTTTGCAATGTTATTTTTTCAGGAACACTGTTGAAGTATTTTGGAGCACAACCAACTGTACCTGCCCCCGATGTGTCATCAAGTGTCAGTGCCTCCACAGCTGATGATACAACAGGTGAGGTTTTTCTTGATGGCAAATGGCTACATAGTCTTTTAATATGACATGACACATTTAAAAAAAAATAATTACATTTTTTTTATTTGTTGATTTATTTATTTTATCTTTGCAGGTTCACCCCCAGCAGACTTACAGTCACCTGAAAGTGAGGAAGAACTTTTACCCATTGAGGAACAGTTACCAGCATTGACAGTCACTGATACACCGACTTCAACCTCTGCCGGCATAACAGGTCAGTTAATCTAACAGTTTTTGTTTTGTGTTGCCTTACTTAACTGTGAAATATCTTGTGTTATGTTATGATTCTATTTTTGTATCTTTGTATTAGTATTAATAGCAAAGTTGGCCAAGCAATATCATATAATGATGTCATCAATGACTTTGCCTCCCGAAAAGCTAGGAAGGAAAGATTTTGAGGACAGTTACATTGTATTGAGACAGTTGGGAATATTTTCACAATAATTGATTGTTGAACCCTTGCTGTCATGTTACTGACTTATCAGTTTTGTTATTATCGTTTATTTGAATGTTTTGAAACAGTTTGATTTTAGAAGTTCCAAATAGTTAGTTTAAAAGGTTAATTGAATACTGAGTCACTTTCATTATTTAATCTATGTATCTATGTAACGTTCTATTTTTTATTATATTCATGCTTGTCTATTTTGGTTTTATTTTGTAATTGGAAATTGCTAACTTAATACGCATTTGCACAGTTGCAAATTATTTATTTAATATGTTTGTGATCGTTTGTTTGGAATACAGAGGCACTATCATTATTTATTTTTTATTTTTTAATGTTATTTTTGATAATACTAATGTTTGTGTATTTTGATTTCAGTTTAAGATTGCACATTTACAAATCTGTTGAAAGATCTGTTTATTAAACTGATACTTTAAAAAAAAATACAAATGCTGTTGTATTTAATTATTTTACAATTTAACTTCAGTAAACCACACTTGATGCTTTACTTTGAATATGAAAGTTTAAAATAAATCTGTGATCTAAGTGCCCTCTAAGGTTAAAAGGTGACTGTTTTGGTGTAAATAACGACTATAATAATACAGGGGTCTATCAAGGGACAAAAGTCTAGAATATTTTTGGCATGAGAGCAACTGAATGAGCCTTCCAGGCCCAAGAGGTCAAGGGGCACTGAAGCCCAAGCCCAAGTCACCATCTCAATAAGTCAAAAAGCAAAATGCTATGAATATGCTTAAATTTAGGTATTTCCCTTCTCCAGCTGGCCATATAAAAAATACAGGAAATCACATCTACGTAATTCAGTATTAATACAATTGATAATGTCAATTAATGTTAATGTCATGTTAATTAATTGTCAAATCATTGTAGTGTGACATTTTTGTCAATAATCGTCGAGCGCAAATGACTCCGCTAGGTGGGAGGGGGGGCCCCAATATCAAATTCTGCTTAGGGCCCCCGAAAGGCTTGGGCCGGCCCTGGGTGTGACCATGTGGAGGTCACACCTATGTTGTGTTGTTTTATCCATTGTGCATAGACGCTTCTGTGTAGAACATCAGGTCAGGCTGTTGAGTTTCTCCGTCACATGTGATGACACATGACAGTCTGTGTCACGCCTGTCTCTTATGATGAGCACTCGTGTGTGACTGTGTGTGCCACGGCTGCCTTCAGGGATCATTAAGTGCCGCTCGCTCTTTATCTACCCCCTCCGTTTGTGAGTGTACCATGAAAGAGAGATAGAAGCCTGCTCTGTTATAACACTGACTTCCCTTATACTGTTCATTGCTACAGCTCCTCTTTTCATCCTCTGTCTGAAACACTTGGTTCTATGCTCCTGTCTCTTTAAGGGCCCCTCCCAATAAAGCCCTGTCCGCTCTGATTGGCCAGCTGGCTCACTGTAGTGATTGGTCAACAGCCTCCCACACGTGTAGGAAACGTCGGCCTCCGCTCCTGCTTTATCTGGCTTTGTAGGAGAGTGTATCAGACCAGCCACTTGTTGTGAACTTTGTAAATGTGGGGCATGGTCACGACATTGCGACGGTGCGGAAATATTGGTCGGACTGCTGAAGCGTCAATTTAGGAGCAGTGTTTATTGCAAGGGAAAGGAGCTCCCTATACAACACACTAGAGGAAAGAAGAACTGAATAGCCTAATATGTCTCATTTTGATATTGTTAGGATGTCAAACTGTGATTTCAGTAGACTTTCCAACTGAAATTGTCATTTTTAGAAATGTATTGTAATTTATTTTGTAAAATATCCTCAGGGAAATATCAGAAATCCTCTTTTTGATCTCACCTGGTGAGTCAGAGTTTGATTAAATGCATCTGGCAGACTGAGATCCAGCAGAACGACGGATAAGGTAAACAAACTTGTTGGAACTCTGCGGGAACATTTGAATGCTGTTTAATGTGCACAGCATTTAATTAGCTCTATAAGTGCAAACTGATGTTCGCTGTGCTCTTTTCCCCGGTGTATAATTGTTTGGTTTCTCATTCAACAAGCTAAGAGGCAGGACAAGTCGTGTTCATGTTTTTAAGTTAGACAGGGGAAACTTTACCAGGAAGTTAATGTGGTCGTTCAAAGTCTGTGGCTCTAGCTTTGTGTTGCAGGCTGCCATCTTGTGTATATAAAGTTGTGGTTTGTAATGTTCTTTTGTGAAACCGATCTCTAAATTAGCCTCTCAATTAGTCTGCCTATAGGTGCGTCGCTGGCCATCGTACTGATAAAGAGCAGAGACAGACAGATGAATTCACATAAACCACTTAAGGATCTTTTAGTTTCAAGAACTTTTTAGCAAGGAGCTTCCTTCAGACTATTTTTCTTGCATTTACACCTCAGTCTATAGTGGACCAGTGAAGGATAGACATATTATCCTGCCTGACCTGTCAACAACAGATGGCTTCGACAAATTGTTTGACTTTGTTTGTGTTTTATCATTTGTTGTTATCGAGGTCACCCAAGAGGATAGCGTTAAATATACTTTATCATTAGAAACCGCTATTTCCTATTACCTCTGAATATCTTCTTCAGTGAAAATATTCGAGAGGGCCTAGACTTTGTCAGCGGTCCGTCTGTCGTAGGCGTTCTCCTGAAGCTCCATAAGTTTGATGCGTTGAAGAACAATGAATAACAACTGCATACACAGCAACATGTTTTATGCAGAACTCAACCAACCTACCTGCTAGCCCACCTCAAAGGTTCTGGTACTTTAGTGAAGTGACTTATTTGGGAGGATAATTTGCCTGGAACTTAATTTTGACATTGTTTCCTGCAAAGGTTTCTAGATCAGGGGGGAAGATCCTAACTTACTTAAGTTTGGTTTGTTACCCATCGTGGCAAGTTACAAACAGAAGAGATGCAACATGGAGGTGAAAGGACAATCAACAAGGGAGAAAGAGAAATCTGTAATACTGTACATTAGTTGCTTTAGAATCACAGCTGAAGTCCACTTTGTACACGTTGTAATATTGTCCACACACTAAAGGTGAACATACTTTTGCTGTCAGAAAAGAGGACAAGAGGGTCTCCATATTCTTACTCACTGACATGTGATAAAAACACTTATCCCCTCAGCTGGTTCCAGGGGTGATGCAGCGAGGTGTGCTAAGATGAGAGTTCTAGTTGGCTCTCTTTAGGAGTTGACATTTTCTCACACAGTATGTTCCTGGCCCTCTCTAATGGTTTTATTCCAGTGCCCATAATCGGCACAGCCAACCTGAAAAGACAAAAATCAAATCCACCCTGAATGTTTTTTTTTTTCCTGTGAATCATTTTGAGTTCAAGCTGTGAAAATGCCTCATAGTGGGAAACACCTTTACTTTTCCCCCACATGTGGCTGCTTAAATCCTTGGTCTATGTGTCATTACATGATGGTTTATTGAGGCCCTTGGGGCACTGGGCTATTTCCCAGGGAATCATTCCTCTACCATGACCCATTTGGAGTGTCTCCATGCGGCTGCCTGCTGAAACCAGTGTTTTCTCTTATGACAGCTTATTCTACCGTTTTAAAAAATGTGTGGGAAAAAAAGGAAAGCTGTTTTGCGGGGATGAGCTAGAACTTCTGCAAAAAGGGTTTAGCCCTCTAAAAAGTTTAATCTACTATCTGTCAAGCTGTAATCTCTCTTGGTTACAAAACGATAATTTGCACCAACGCTTACTTTGTTAAATCTCTTGGTTGCAGGAGATGACCGGATAATGAGCTAATTGTCTTGTGAAAGAGCTGAAATTTGTTTTATTGCTAAATGGATTGCAGAGGAGCCAGCAGGTGAGAGACAGATCCATTACAGCTCTACACCCTCTGCAGTCCACAGTGCCGAACTAATGGAGGTGTCTGTAAAATGTATGGATCCATCTTTCATGGGCTTTATGTGACCGGGGAAAGATGCAGTTCCTCGACTAGTTATTGAGGCTCCCACCCACAGTGCATTACCGCATGTGTCGGAGTTCCTGTTGTGCCGGCTCTTCCACTGGGCTCGAGTTGTAGTGAATCAATATCTTTGGCAGTGTCTCATTTCTCTTGTCTGTTTTTGTCTTTCCTCACAAAACTCCTGGGAGCTGGAAAACCCAGAGATAGACACTCTCTCTGTCGTTAATGGATCCGATAGACATTCACTCTCTGTCGTCGCCCTGTTTCCTTGTAAAGTTCCGCCGTGAAACACGATGAACAAAGCAGGAGTAACTTTTCCCAAGGTCTTGCGCATCCTTTTCGGCATCAATCAGCATTGTTACCTGGGAGTTTGACAGAAAAAGCTGGGGGGGATACTCCAGGTGACTTCACTTCTCTGAGGTATCTTACCTAATCCACTGACAACTGATAAAAGGTGATTAATGCTGCTCTCACCTTTGATGAAGCAATATCACATCAAATTAATGCAAGCGTTTCACAGAGTTGATTAAAGTCTTGGTGGGTAACTCTAATGAGGGTAATATTTTCGCAGGCCAATGTTTTTTGCTCACCGTTCAAATTGTGAAGGTTAGCTAATGATGCAACTGAATATCCCAACTGAAAAAAACAAAAACAATGTTCAGACCAGATGGAAATATATCACCATCTTCCCCAAAAGAAAAAAGATATAGCCTTAATGATCATGTTACACATCATGAGCCCCGTGACAAAGTGCTCGTTTTACTTTACTATCTCTGCAGAGATGATAGATTCACTGTCTTCTCAGGCAGCCGGGCATCACCAGACCAATTCACATTTGAGAATGGGCTCGGGAAACTTTCCGTTCATTTTTAGATTTTCCAAGGATCCTCTTCGACTCTCACACACCAAACCGCCTCTGGATGCAACTGGAAGACCTACAACCAATCAGAGCAATGAAGCATGAGACGTAGCACCGAGCAGCAGGAACATGTCTGGAGACAAGACAGTTGTTTGTGGAGAAAATACACTGTCCAGTTCATTTGAGGAAGTCATGAGAGCAGATTCAATTGACCTTTTCCACATCAGCGGGAGCCATGATTTTTCTTGACAAAAAATGTTCAGCGACGCTCTTCTGTCAGTCATCGCATCAAGTCCGCCCCATTTCAGATGAATGGTTGTTATTGGCTCGACCTGTGTCTGCACGGATGGAAATCCAGGAGTCAGAGGCATCGGGGAGATCGAACAAGAGTTATTTCATTCCTCTGGATTCCATGGTATTTCTAATTGTTGGTTGCTGACATTAGAAGCCTTGTTCCTCGGTACAGGACAGTGTTTCTACTCCCAAGGCCTCCCTGCCAACAAAGGTTTAGGGTCAAAAGAAATACCAAACGAATCTGTGCACAAACACAAAACTCTCTGAACATTTTCTCTTGTCTCTGTAACGGTGTCAGTTCAGTGTTTTGGCTCAGTGTGTCTGCTGGAGGACTCAGAGACTGAAGGTCGTCCTCTGCACAGCTGGACTCTTGGAAGATCATGTCAACAACCACCGAACCGTGAAAGTGCAGGTTCATTCGATACAGGATTCTTGACCTTGAAGGAACATTTTAGCTCATGCTGTTTTTCCACTGTTCTAACTCACCTTTGTAGCGTCTGTTTGTTTTTCGCTGGAATTTTGCTGTATGGACTTTGTGTTTGCTCTATTTTTATGCTCCAGCTTTATTGCCATCCATCACTCAGCAAAAGCTGCAGGGAAGATGCCCTTATGTCAAGCATATGTGCGAGGAAACAATTGATGGATAACTGTTTGAAATTCAGACAATTAGTGTTTGACAGTGGCTCGTAAAAAGGCTTTATGGGTTTGTGCTGGAGCAGCAGCGACTCAGAGGAAACTGCAAGTGTCTTAGTGGATCTCAAGCATTATATTTTTAGTCATTTGGATTTGAAATAAAACAGCAGCTGGGATTAAATTACCGGATCTCAATTTTAATGCAAAGTAGTTCATGTACATGCGCGTCGACACTGACAGGGTGCCAGAGATTATCGCATGATTCGATTCTCAGATACTCAACTTGCAATGCAAAGCAGGTGCTAGTGTCTTGAGTGATAATAATAAGTATGAAAAATATTATGCAAAATGTATTATTATTGGTATAAATTGGAAAGCTGTGGTTGGTTTATACTACAAAAATAAGATAAAGAGCTAGAGATTACTTAAGGTATGACCTTTAGTGTTGTAATTACTAAGTATGAAAAATAAAGGAGTCAAAGAAAGTAACGCTATCGTGAGGTTAATAAATCAGAATAAAACAGGGACATCAGAAACATTAGGGGCTTAAAAGTCACCAGTTTTTTATAATTTTACAAACAAATTCAGACTAATGTAGTGAAATAGAGAAAAATATGTGTTATAGTTAAGAAAACCCCTTCACAACAAAATCAACAATCTAAAACCAAAATGTAGAATACTGTGAATAGTACACAGCAGATATATGTCTCTGTCCTAATTTATTCTGACTGCACTGCAACTATTCATGTGCTTTTTTAACATAAACGGATGAACTTTCTATGCAACCTTTAATTTCACTTCACATAAATATACATTTCCACAGACTTGAAATGTACTTCAGACATGTCAGTAATTCATCACACTCAAAGTTATAGCATGGGTGAGTGGGAGGTGATAATGATCAACACATTCATAGGTTGAGTCTCAGTTGATGTGTGGGAAGCTTAAACATCCATGGTTTCAGTCAGCTGCCGAAGAATGTTGCATAGATGATGATGTAAAAGAAATCTAACAGAGATAATAAATAAAATGTCGTGTTTTGCATCTAACTCTCAGATCTAAGACGTCAGAAGCTCCCAGCTGCAATTGAATGCACCAACCCCAGACAAATCATGTTTAACTCTATCGTCACGCAGCAATAACACAACTATGACACATATAAAAAAAATAGATCAACAACAGATTTGAGTCATGAAGCATTCTATTAAAATAATTAATAACAGTGATAACTGACTGAACAGACACAAGGAGGTCTTTAGTGTGATTTCACGTGTTTTCTGACAGAACTTCAGACTGTTCCCCTTTTTATTATATTTAATATGAAGACAAATGACTGCTTCCATCTCAGCCGCGAGATATATTTTAAATGTTTCAATTCTGCTCTTGCAGCGAGTTCATGAACATCGATAATAATAACCTTTTTTTTCAGATTCTCTCTAAGCTCTTGTTTGATTAAACTCTTGAGCAGTTCTGATGAACCAGGCGCACATTCACAACCTCGAGATTAAAGATGAAGAAACAAACATGAACTCATTTGGCTGAGATTCACATTTTAAGATGCCCTTGACATGCAAAATCATGGAAACCAGTCTAGTGGTAGGATAATTAAAAAGGATAAAATGATTTTTTCCAGTGGATGAACTTGTTAACTTATTTTCAAGAAATGTTATTAATAAATAGCAGATTTTATTTTGTCTTAGCAACTTTTCCTGTCTCGAATCCAATTTGTGAAAAACGCTTTAAAAAAGGGAAACCTTATCGCATGTCTCATATCATGACTAAGATTTTTCTCTAAGTACGGTGCCTGTCAGCTTTTGAACTGATTTCACATGTTTTAAATTCCAGTCATGCAAGATCAGTACCTCAAGGAATCCAGAATATTTTTCATGCCCTAATCCTGTGTTATTGCTGAAGCGTCTCATTCTGTGTGTCACAAAGTGTTTGGAGTGTTGGTCAAATCCTTTTTAACATGATTCTCTGACCATGTGTCATAAAGCTAAAATTCCTCCACCTGCCACTTTACTTTGTCTTTGAATTTAAGCTGATCCTGCTTTTGCTGTCACAGCTTATTGACTCCGAGACAGTCTCTTACACGGCCTGAGAGTAGCCATATATTTGCTTTATAACCTGTTTTATTCATAGGGTTAGGGTTTACATGTATGTCTAATCCTCTTTAGAGCACTTTACAAACTCCCAAAGACTGGGTTCTTTTACTCACTTAAACAAGTCAGGTGTGCTTATAAAGCTGTGTAGTTTAATTAAAAGGTCACTTTGAGCAGGGAGTGCAAAGAGAGAAAACAAATGTTTTCAGTGATCACCATTTGTTCTGGAATTAACTATTATCAATCATCTTAATGGGAACTGATGCAGGGAGTTAATGATTGAGGGAGTCTCACTGATAGATGACTGACTTTTGGTTTTCCCTGCAGCAGTACGGTGCAGGGTCATGACTGAAGGAACAGGCACTGAAATAATATATATATATAAAGTGGGCGCTGAGTGGATAGCTGAAGGCCTTGCATCAATTATCAATGGATTTACATACTTAGCAACATAAATCTTTGAATGAATAATGATGATGCACTCGCTGAGGTTTGGCAGCACTGGGACGTGCACGGACACTTCAGCGTCACTATGTGCGTGTGCAGTGCTTTTGATTTCAGTACATGTGCATGTACACGTCCATCATGCACTCGCATGCATGTTTATTAGGTCCTCTTGGAGACGTCCTGCTGTTTGCTTTCAGACACGAGTGAGGGAGCCGTAATTGCCAGACTTTAAAAGCACTGGCCTTTTATCAATCAAATGACATGTGACTTTGAAGAGAGCATCTTTATGTCTTCAAAGAGAAGCCAGGGAGGGAGAGAGAGGAGGACAGAGGGAAGACAAAGAGAGAGAGCATCAATAAATGTCTGGCGACTGCTCCTCTGCCAATTAAATGGAGAAGAGGTCTGTCACTGGTCGATGTTGAGCTTTTTTATCGTTCATTATGTGCCGCATCAAAGTTCAGACATATTTTCAAACAAGCCGTAAATACCTGGAGTATCCTAATTGACTTCCATGGAATAGTCCCTAATGCAGGAAGTGGAGATGATCGTTTATGATTTTGTGTTGAGCATTGAAATCATTGTGAATCTGACAGCGGTGTGGGCCTGATGACATGAGAAGCTGTTACTCTCTTCATATCTCATATATATCCTCATATCTCTGAGCAGTGGGTGATTTATTTTTAATAGGAACACCATCCTGCTCCTAGACCACCAACGAACACACACACACACACACACACACACACACATCCCAAGGCTATCCTTAATACTATAATTGCGATCATAAATATGATTAAATACAGCTGCTCTTAGGTTAAATATATATGTATATAATGTGGAGGTTTGTAATGAAGTTCACTAAACCTCAGTCAGGAAGTTGTCGTCTATTTCCTCTTTCCTCCTCAGTCACAAGCACAGTGGCTGCTATCGCTCTTCATCCAATCACAGCCTGACAGCCTCACGTCGAGCCCGTCACTTGTAATCTGTCAAACTTTCTCCCATCTCCTGTTATTCAGTTTTCATTTCAGCTCTGTGATCAGTGCACCACCCACCTCCACCTGGGATACCTGGTCATCTCCCATCACACCGTGCAACCGGGGGGGGGGATCTTTCATCTTTTGAAGCATGTTAATGTTCATGACACGGCTTATGTTCTTCTTTTTATTGTAAAAACTGCTTTACAAGTGCCCTGTCCATCCGTCTACCTGCTCTACTGCTATAGTATATTTCCGACATAACTCAGAATCAATGGCTCTTTGTGTCCTTTTGTTTTTTCTTTCTGAAGAATGACAAGTCGACCGTATTTTCTCCGTTGTGAGTCACTCAGGGATTGTTTTGACTGGCAGCGCTCTACTGCAGAGTCTTTGACAGCAACTGTTATTCTGACTTCATCTTTATTGTGGCGGTTAAAAGTTTGTTTTGTCCTTTTTTTCTTTTCTTTTTTTGGTCTGCTCGAAACTATTTTGTCTTCATGACTGACGGCAGGAGGCCCGAGCGTCATTGAAAGCGTCGGCCAGCGCTCGTCTCCGATGAATCCTCCAGTCACATTCTGACTCACTGTATAATGGATGAGCCTGATGAATCACACGAGGGGAATGTTTAAGCTGCCGTCTTTAATTTACTCAGAACATCACCCGGTGATCCCGTTCACATTCCTCAGGTTGGATATCGGAGCACAAAGTTCCACCTACATTATTCACAAAGTTTTTATTGTTGTAAAACATAAACCCACTCCTCTGTTTCTATTACCACACCTCTGCATATTTCCCTCTGATTACATAAAAACAACAGGAACTTTGTTTTGATGACTTTATGCGAGGCTATTCCAGCCAATATAGTAGCTACTGTGTAGTAATTACCTGTGTGCCTATCATTGTTCATCCAATATCTTCTCATACTGTGCTGTGACACATTTAATGGGTATAGTAAAACCAATTTTCATTGCTCTTCTCCAGGATTAGATTAGTATTTGATGTGCCGTATGGTTAGAGCCTGTTCTTGAGGGATGAGTTGAAGGAGTCTTTTTATTGACTCTAAATAAATCAATTTTCACTTGTCCATCACATTTTTTTATCAGGAAAATGAAAAGAGAGAAAAGAAGCCAATATGGGTTGGATGTTAAGGTTTGTGTGTGTGTGTGTGTGTTTGGCGGCCTATGGATGTTTGAGTTAATGATTTAAGACTCTATGAAGGCATGGTATCACGCAACATGCACCTGGGGAAACCGCTGTTTGTTTCCATGGTCTCTGCCACAGCTCTTGTGATTTGGGGTGTTTCTTGGAACACACACACACACACACACACAAACACACATCCTGCAGGATTTCATTTTCCTGATAAAAATATGGGAAGTGAGAAGTCATTGTGGACATAGTCATCAAAACCTCATCCCTACACTTAACCATGACCAATCAATGCCTAACCTTAACCTTTTTGCCTCATTAGATCGTAGTTTGTCCCCTATGAGGTCCACTGGTTCAGACAAGGTCAGTGTTTATGCTGGAAAAGGTCCTAAAGAGGCAACAGAAAGTGAGTACACACACACACACGCATAACAGCACACACGCAATCACTGCCACAGCCCATCACTGAGCCCCCACAGCCAGTCAGCAGAAGAGCCTCATGGTTCCAGCTCGTCCAAGGGGAGCTGGAGGACAGGGGGGGAGGAGCAGTGAGCGACAGGAGCAGGTAGAGGCTAAGCAGCCGGCTCTTCCTTCTTCCTGTTGGTGTCAGGATTGCTGACCAGCCGTGGGACCTCGGAGCTCTTCCACTTAATTACCAAACACCTCTGTGACTCGATAATCATGTACATGTCGGTGAATAGGCCGCTGTGTCCAAACATCTACTTGAAGGCTTCTCCTGCTCTCAGCAGTGATAATGAGAACAGCTAAAAGGTTTTACTAGAGCCAGCAAAGACACCTGCACTATCGGGACTGTACAAATCTCTGATGACAAGTGAACAGAAGAAATTGATCTGTGTAATCAGTGCATTATCCATAAACTTTATATTTTATATAATTATATGGATCCCATCTGTTGGCAGAGTTTTTTATTTAAAGAAAGATGAATTGTCTACGAGTGTAAATGTGTGAGTGAATTATTTTCTCTTTAAGTGTGATACGCTGGTGACCTGTCCTGGTTGCACTTAGCCTCTTTCCGAATGTCAGCTGGGATTGGCTCTAACACCCCCCTGTGACCATTTTGAGCCTAGAACCGACAGGGTGAGGGCAATTTGGGAAAGTGAGGAGACCAATTTTCAACAAGCTGTTTGACGGTTAGACTTGATATTAAGGTTAGGGTTATGGGCTAAGGAATGCATTATGCCTCACTCAGATAGACAGAAATACAAGTGTGTGTGTGTGTGTGTGTGTCTTTGTCTGTGTTTGTGTGTGTTCACTCATCTGATTACCTGATCACCTCCCAACTGGTTCTTTCTGGATGTCTCTATTTGCTTTAGAGGCTGAGAAATAAACGTTTTTTGCAAACGTTGGCAATCAGCTCTTTGGAAATCCGTCAGGTTTAATGTGGCAGTTTTCAATCAGTGCTTCGTTTCTTAGTGTTGAGTCTGTTACTATCTAGCACCTTAGGTCTTAATGGGTTAACAATGGAAAATTTCCCAGATTTGTATCTGATACTTCCACACTGAGAAGCCTGGTCCAACCACAATAATTAAAATGTGGGTGTTAAGCAGCTCCACTGCAGCAGCCGGTGATGAAGTTCCTTCATCAAGGCCTAATCAATGGTATTTTCGAGAGGTTCGAGGATGTAAGTCTCTGCTTCCACATTTTCCTCATCAGGCTGGAGATTTAAAGAAGTGGCTCAAAGTCACATAGCCAATTCTCAAATGTATTGGTTCCCACTGCCACAGGCAATTTCACTCGGGGTCAATAAAGTATCTATCTATCTATCTGTCTATTTGTCTATGTTTCCAGTCAAACCAAACAATTTCCCTCTGCAGCATGTTTCCATCTTCACTGTCATTCATCTGCATGTGGTCATATCTCCTGATTTTTTACAGCAGGGTGAGCATGGCTGTGTTATCAGAGCTCAGACAAATGCAAGCTGGGCCACCGGCAACATAGAAAACCAGAAGAATATTCTCTGACAGTGAAAAATATGGAGAATGAATTGTCAAAACACCTGAAGATAGTCCCAAAACACAGATGTTTACAGGTTCTCAAATGATTCTTTTTTCATCTGTTTGTATTAAAACTCTTGTGTCTGCGGTGTTTTCACAATTTATGGCAGTCGGAGGTGGCGCCTGCGGACTCCTAGTTTTTTTTCCTCGCTGCATTCCTGAAGGTATCGGAGAGAAAAACTCACAAAGATGCTTCTCGCCTGAATGTTGCAACTCAACAAAAGACAAAACAGTGAATGAATCCATCAGAAATACTTGTTCCCCAGTGTTCATATTGCCTGAAGCTGTGTTTTTGCTTTGTCTGAGCCGGCGAGGAAGCAAAGTGAAAACAAACCCCACGGACCGAGGCAGTGATACAAACAGGCAGCTCGCCCGTCTTCCTCGCTGTTTTTTAATAACACTATGTGGATTCTGCTGGGACTCAGTGTTTGTTTTTTCTTCTTATCTTTCACCAACCATCTGGCTTTGAATGATTACAATAGAAGCGGCAGGTTTACAGGCTGAACGTCCACTCTGACGGACCTGAAACTGATAAGGACGAGCTCATTGGGTAAATACATGGCTGATGATGTGGCAGCTTTGGAGGTTGTTTGGACCAGAAGACCAATCAGTATTTTCCCGTTTGATTATTCATCAGTAAACATTCTTCCCCCGCTTGTCGATGCTGCTGACGTGGTAATGGATGCTTTTATAAAGGCTGATTAGATCAATTGTAGAGGATGAAGACACATTTTTCTGGAAGTGCACCCTCAAGGGTAATACGAGGAAGAATCAGTCAATGAAACATGTTCATCTCAAACCTCATAATGTTGTGCTGATTGTTTGAGGTGCGGAGCGGGAAGAGACTTATATGGAGGTAGAAGAGACTCTGGCTTTATCTCCCATCTCTATTATGTCTCACACACACAAATCCAGGGACTTGGTGTTTGCTTCCTCCTCTGCCTCTTCAAGGAAATGAGAAGAAAAGTCTCGCTTCAGTGTCTTAACAACGGCTGTTTCCTGACAGCACAAAAACAAAAAGTGAATTTGTGTACAAAAAGGTTGTTTTCAACAATTGCCCACTCCCACATACTGCTGTCTCCTCATAGGGAGACATTCAATGTATTAATGGAACAATATCCAGAAGCTGCATAATGTATTTACTGAAAGAATTCAGACAATAGCAGGTTGTTGCAAATTATGATCCTGCAGAGATATTCTGTCTTGTGTGAAGCTGATTAGATATAGATGCCTAAAAAAGTTTGTTCTCTGTGGTAGATGATCCTGATTTTGAACAGTACACCCAATAAATCTAATGTTGACTTGCGTCTAAAAATAGTTTTTTTCCTTCCACTATATTTGTAACTCGTAATGGATCAGGTTAATCTTTGACATTTTATGTGTAACGTGAGTAAAACTTGAACACATTTCCTCATCCTTGAATATGATTTGTGCCCGAGCAATGTAAAGGTTAGAAAAAGGTAGATTTTCATCAGCAACGGTGGTGAAGACTACAACTCCCATCATCCCACGTGGCTTCATGAAGTTATAAAACTATGTTGTTTTGATTGAGAGACCCTACTGGCCAAAACTACATACGGAACATTTAGGATTGAATATCATAAATAGTGTAAATACACAAGTTTATGGAGCTTTTGGACAAAGTAATATAAGTAACTTTCAATTGCACAACTTTAGCTACATTTACACTGAAAACATTCAGCAGACTTCACTTTTAAGACAATGTAGAAGTAGAAAAATGTCCTGAACTGGTTTTACCTGTTGTTTCTGACATTATTTCACACAGAAACATATCAGTGGTCGGTTCAGGTCCATCCACGCCACAGAGAGAGAGCATTACAGTTGTGAAATCATGTTGTGCTGTGAGATGAGTCAGATATTTTCAATGCTAACTGCATTTCCTCACATGGTAAATAATCTCAGTCGTAATGCAACCAAACCGCTTGAGGTTATTTAGTCATAACTGGAAGACATATCAGGAGATGTCTAACGCAGAAACAGAAGCCTTTAACGATGCTCGGTGAACATCAATTCTGAAAATATCCTTCCTGATAATCAAATACTTCCCTACTTACATACTTCAACACACACTTATTGCATGGTCAAACAAGGTTATTCCTCACGGTGCTACATCACAGCCATACATGTATCGCGACCGTATCCTGAACACTTTATCATGCTCGTCTTATCTCATGTTGCTGAAACTCAATTACCTCTTCCCCACTAAGAGAGACTAACTGACCATGAGGCCGTGAGACACAGGCTGTTTGCTGTGGCTCTCTACCTTATCAATACCTTCACAGCTGTCCTGCGAACAGACAGTTAACTGTTGTTTATAGAGACTGGCATGTGAGTGTGACCAGTACACAGCGATTCCACGGAATAAGAGAAAGCCGCTGTAATGAAAGTAAATAATCCTCGGTGTGGAAACGTTATCGTTTTACATCATGGTTGTGTTTTTATCCTGTCTTGAGACCCAGTGTCGTTATGCCGTTTGACTTTATTATAGCAAAGGATCTATAAAGTGTAGGCGACACAGCATTATCTGACCCCGCTGGTTTATTGTTCGATAAGTGACGGATCAAAGCAGCGGGAACGGGAAGCTATAAAATCCAATTGTATGTTTGCGTTGGTGCGCCTAGAAGGAACGCTGGCTGTTTGATTGACAAGGATGAATGTAAATATATATGATATATCTGAGTGTATTAAATATATCTGTGTATACTAATCTCTGTGTTCAACAAAATTTCTTAGGAAATGCAACGACTTTGCATATGTTTCTATCTGCAAGGGTTTTTTACTTCCAATGTTTTCCAGCTGCATATCCCTACAAAATACAAGTTAGTGCCGATACCATTATAAGTGTAGTCAGCTGTGACCATATGGTTCTGGTTCAGGAAATGCTCCTTACCAATATATAAAAGTTCAAGGCATCAGAAATTTCACAGAAAATCCCATAAATGCATAGCGGGTCATCGGCAAGTGAACAAATCTATATGTCGTCAAATTTAAAGATAAAACTGCAATTTTCTCTCTACTGGGAATCACTTCTTCTTCGCTGCCTTTTATAGAAGTTCTGTTTGAGTCTGAAAGAAGAAGTGATTGTCGGTGGTGCAGCATTAGCCAGAGCAAACTAAAATGTGTACTGTAAATACAAATAGGTAAATAGGTTTCCTGACACTCTGCAGTTGTTTTCACGCGAACACACGTTTTTGCGCTGGCTCCAGGTAAATGTATGATAGATTGCTCTCGGTCGGGATGATCTACATTTTGTGCTGATGTGGTTTCACTTGCCTGGTGTTGCTGATGTTGTCTGTGGGTGAGGAAGATGTGTAACGACACACGTGCACACACACACGCTCGGCAGGGTCAAAAAGCCATCCACTACTACGAGGCAGTTCTGCAATCCATGCATTTTATTGTGCCTGCTGTGTGTTTCCATGATTAAGGATGCACTTGTACAAAGATCCTGTGAGGTTTCTCTTTCCATGTAAATGATCAGATGTCAGTTTACACACATCCTACACACACACACACACACACCCCACCCCCCATGCCAAATGATGTAGGCATGCAAATATACAGTGGTGGACCAATTCCTTTTTAGAATAACTATTCAATAAAGTTTGCGACAAATTGTGTAATTTTTCACTGGAATTAAAATCGTGCAGCACTTTATTTCGATTTAATGACCCTACACACACAGTAAAGTAGTTTTTTCAATCTCATGGCAACAAGGCAATATACTATATATACAAATAACCAAAAGATATATTTCCTGTTATTCTATTAACAATAAGTCTCATTCTTATCAGCCTTCTTTTCTCTCTCTCTCTCCCTACCTCATAACTTATCCTCCTCCTCCTCCTCTCCTATTGGAAGCTTGATCATTGTGTAGGAAATTGTTCCCAGCTTCTCCTTCAACTGGGTGGTTTACAACCAATAGGCCTTAAAATGGCTTCATTTCCCATCAGCACCAGCTGCCCCAGGGAGCATTTAGTGGTGCTGAAGGCCAATCAGGAGTCCAGGAGATCAGTAAAACCTTGGCCTGAAATCAATCCTCAGAGTTCATGAGCTCATGATTCTGGGGCACAAAGGGATTTAACTCGCTACTGATACATTCATTTTAACCAGGGTCCCTTCAGAGAGCCGACAACCTCCAATAAGTCGATATCTATTAAAAGGCCCGTGATGTGACATAAATATCTACCGGAGTAAAATACTGTGAATCCCTTCGTCTTCCAGGCAGAATCCTGTATTTGTGTCACGACTGTTGAGTTTCTGACTTCGGCTTCAAATGAGGATTATTTCCTTTACCTGGTGCACTTGTTTTGTTTTTGATAAGAAAACAGGTTTGAACATGTAGCTGTGAGCTTGCATAGGTAGATATAAAAAATAAGGGAACACTTCATATGAAGGCTCTTACCTGTTGCTTTAACTGTATGGTAAATAATTAATGCACCCTATCAGCGGATTCAAAGCATTTGGCTGTGGGGTTCAGATCAAATTGAGAGAAACTGAATCAGAAGGAACGCTCCGGCCTTAAAATGGAAATTAAATTTCATGATCAGAGGTGGAGAATTTCAATGTAATATGCCGCAGGAAATTCCAACCCCATCTCGGGCAAGCCACAAATTGACTCAAACACACCTCAGACCAGACCTGAATCAACCAATTCAACTTGTGTGTCGTACATGTAGACACAACACGCTGTTAATGATTGGAAAGTCTGCAAAAGTCTGCTTCTCTGTGAGGCTCTACCACCGACGGTTACCCATAATGCCCTCGTGTGCGTTGGTCCACAGAGGCATAACGCTGGCATCACTGTAATTATATGTTCCACTGTGATTCAGAGGCCATTCAATGTGATTTGATCGAGATACAATGATGATCGTGATTTCGATTTATTTTGAATGAAGATAAAACACCATTGAATAATCACAGGAACAGCACAGTGTGAAGAGGACAGATGACTTGTCCTCCATCTTTTGCCACCATTTAACAAATTAGAAAATAAACTGTCGGTTCATTATCTTCCTTTATGGAGCCAAGATGGCGACCACTGGGGGGTGAGAGGCTTCCAATGTGTCACTTGACCATTTTGGGTTACATCGTCAGGCTTCTCACAGTGACTGATTAATCCCAAATGAATGGACCTGATGCACTGAAATGAGTAAGTGGGAATATAGAAGGACACAAACTGAGCCACAGCAGCTGTCATTGTAGCTGGAGTGAGTGACAGGCTTCACCACTGCTCAGCTGGATCACTGACACACTGTAAATGTCAACATTTTCTTCTCCTGTCTACTCTGTCAAATGACCTGCAACAGATCAACCTGTCTGTTACAATAATGAAGGTAAGGACTAACCTTCAGGTGAGGATACAGAAAGGTGATTTGTTTCTATATAGTCTTATGATCCTACTTCAATCAGCTGTACTATGTAACTCCCGCAGAGTCAAGTTGACTTGATATCATTCCAGCCCTCTTAATGACTTGCTCAGTGTCTGTGTCACAACTCAACATAGAATCAATCATTCATGAGGAATAATTTCAGGATCAGCATGTAGCCGCATGTTGAATTGGCCCTTGGACAAATCAAACTCAACCCTCGGCAACCAGCTGAGACAGATCAGAGGAGAGTCGTGTCTCTCAGTGGCGCATTCAGAGCCATTTTCGGCGACGACCCAGACGTTGTCCTAACCTTGACCCTGTTCTGATAATCTCCTCTTGAATCACAGGCTTAAAGAAGGAGATTTCAACCGTGACTCCGTTAATGAGACACAGCCTCATAGAGCTGAGGTGGTTCTGTGCCTGAATTGGTTTTGCACATTAATTGGTGATTCTATTAGTTTCTGACAGATGATGTTAGCTGAATATAAGCGAGACAAAATTAAAACCAACTATTCGGATAAATAATTTTCAGGGACAACTGTCCTAGTGTACCATTGAAACTGTTTACAAGGTGGTTCAAATGCTTTGTTTTTCTACATAGACTAAAAATACATTAGTTTGGCTTAGACTCAAGATTCCTTTAGAAAAATACAGCTGTATCTTTTTTAGTCAATCGCTAAGCCACGGGGCCTCGGGATCTATTCTCAAAAGACAGTAGATCAGACTGCTTCTTTCAATGGAAAAGACAAATCAGTGTTCGCTGAGAAGCAAGATCACCAGCTGGTGCAGACATTAGGGTCAAAGGAACCAGACTGGATGTAAACAGATGCTGAAAACATTGCATTGGGAATTTATTTTGTATTTTAGCCTTCTCGTTGACCAACAATTTGAAAGTAATTAAAAAGTCTGATTTAGGAATGTTTATAACTGAGACACATACAAAAAAAAACTACAGTTTAATATCAAGGCGTAATTTTCTACATGTGCAATTAGCTCATAACCATGACTTCAGACTAGGTATGTAATGCTGTGGATAATTTAACCTTTTAATGAAATCTGCCACTGCTAAAACACACAGCACTTTTTAATTCTTTAAGATAAGGATACAGGTGTTACGGTTTGAAGGAGGAGATGGACCCAGGATGCAGAGGTTATAACAAAAAGGGGATTTAATATATAAAAACGTCTTTAACAAGACAAAAACAAAACAAGAGCACTAACAAAAGTAACACTGGCGACAAGGCGCACTGAGAACAAGGAAGGAGGAAGCAGGAGAAGCTGGACGAAACAGCAGGAACAAACAAACCATCTCTCACGACGTGTAGAGAAAACAACGAGTACAACCCGACACCAGACAAAGGGAAACAGAGGCTTAAATACAAGGCAGGAAGGCCGGGGCAATTACACCAGGTGAAACACATGAGGATAGAGAAGACAATTAACGACAGGAAGTGAGAAGCTGAAACAAGACAGTGACAGCGGGGCTACAAAATAAAACAGGAAATAGAAAACCATAAACATAAATGACTGAGCGTCACAACAGGTCAGTAAACATGTGTCATGCTGTCACGTTCAAAAGGTGCCAGTTTTCTTCACGCAGATGGACGGCCATTCATTACCACAGTGATGATTGGACCAACCGACTGCAACAGAAAACATTTGTTCATTAATATTGTGTGCTTAAATCTCAAATATTTAAAAAATCTCATCGTTAACTGCTCCTGGTAGTCGCTGTGGAATTGATGTGACTGATGGAAATCTTACCCCTGGCATTAAGGTAGATGCATGGGTACTGGCTGAAGGTGTGCTGGGCACTCCAGAAGTTGTAGTCGAAGGTGCTCTGGTCCATCCACCTCCAGCCCTGCACACATATCATATGAAGTTTAACACCCAGCAGACTTTTATCAGACTTCATGAAGCCGAACTATGACAGTGAGTCATATGCTGCAGGCACTTTGATGGATAGATTGATGGTGGATACCTGGAAGTAGAATCCCCCCAGCCAGGCAAGGGTGCCTCCCTCCCTACTGGTCAGCTGCTGCAGTAAACTGTACTCAAGCATATCATGGGCAGATGCCAAGGTGGCTCCCACACTATTGCAATTGGCCTTAAAAAAACACACACAATTTTATAAACTTAAAAATTGCGATTTGACTGTCTCAAGTATCTTTGAGTAAAGAATTTAATTTACCACAGCGTTGCTCCAAGATTTGTCAGCGCTCACATACAGATAGCAGCTGCTCTTGTATCTCTCCCAACCAGCAGGACACAAGAAGAAGCGACCTACAGAGCAGAGAGGAGCAATGTGATGTCATTACATTGTACAGACAGAGTCTGTTTCAATGTTTCATTTAAAGACAACCAACCTTCGACTGAAGGAGCCATCTCTCCAGCAGACAACATCTGAGGCTCTTGTGCTGAAAATGAAAAAACATCATCATATTATTTCACTATTAAAAACAGCATAAAACTATTCATTCATTCATTCATCTTTTTACCTTCAGGAACAAACTCTCCAGCTTCATTTTCTGCCACTGAGACTGAAAGAGAAAACGGGAGCTCTGTTACAGTTTGTTGTTCAGGTTGTTTTCTATGTGAGAGCATCTTACCCAGGTTTTCCTCTTGTGGCTCCTGTTTTTCTTCAACTGGTTCAACCGCTTCAACTAAGCAGAGAACAAAAGGAAATGGAAGCTTCACGTCACTGGTCTATGATTTAATTTATTAACTTCATAACATATTCAAACACAAAGGTGTGGATCAGGGATTCATATGGTCTCCCTGTATCGTACTATAAACTATGGGGGGGTCACAGAGGTCACGTTCATGAAACTTCCAATATTGATTCTGACCTTCAGAATAAAATAACCCTTTTATTCTGAAGGTCATATCTTGTTAATGTGATGTCAGTTGTTATTTCTATACACTGAGGGAGTCATATGTGGATTAATAATCAGCATCATTAAAGCAGATTGATGCAACATGCATCTATTCCTGCGTGTTGCATATTACATGGTAAAAATCAACAACTGATTATTAATACTTCATATACTGTAAGATATTGTTCCCACAATAAAAAAGGCAAAGACACCAAAAATGCCAATCTGTGTGATGAAAAGTAATTTCACAATTTTTTCCACATTTTGTCCTTAACAGTTACTTATCTTTTCATCTACATTTAAAAAAAATATATCTTTTCATTTTCTGTTCATTTTTAACTAATTAACTGTATTTATTCATATTTCATGTTGTGTAGCAAGTAATTTACCTGTTTACTTCTGATGACATGTGGAGCTGCACAACTATTTCCGAAGACATGAAACGGTGTGAAAAGTTAATCTGACCTGCTTGCGTTGTGACAGCAAGAACACTGCTGAGCACAACCGTGAGGAGGAGGAGGGTCTTCATGATGAAGATGTTGAGGACGATGAAGATTGATGAAGAGTCTTAACGTCTGGAGGGAGCCAGAGACAATCAAACGAGTTAACAGGCAGAAAGTCAAATAGACTTCTGTGGAATGAGACGGAGAAAGAGCAAGAGGAAGCTGCTCTGCTCTTTATATACAAACCTGATCCAATCTTGATAACCTTGAATAAAATAGTAACAATAAAACGTTAAGCCAATAAGGAAATAGTGCCCTGAATGATAAAGTGATAAACAGTTATGATGCTGTGACCCAGAGAATACCTGACAGCTGTGTCTTGAACATGTGATTGACAAAAAGTAAAATACTTTAGCAAGGCATTTGACTGGGATTAAATTTTATGAAATTATACATTATGATGTTTCTAATAGTAATAATATAACTCTTATTATTTTGTAACAATAAACTTTATTCACTATTATGTGACTGAAGCAGGATTAAAACATATCAGGAATATAATATCCGACAATAATACTTGATAAATACGAATCAGAATCAGGTTTATAGCCAATTAAGTCAAATATTAAGAATTTGTGTATGTGCAGGAATTAAAATAAAACATTACAAATCACATTGTGCAATTGGTGTTAATAACGAATAGGGAATGTATCATGCAAAATACAATTAGTCCTTCTTTGGCCACAGGAAGTTGAAGTGGGAGACAACAAAGAGTCCATGTGTGTGATATACACTGTAAAAAGCTTAATAAAGAAAGTGAACAGTACCAAAGTACAGTAGTAAAAACCAACCCTGATGATTCCTGTTCACTTCCTTATCATCTTCAGGGTGTTTACGACACATTTCTTCTTCATTTTTTTATTGTCGCATGTAGTTGAAAAACTCCCACTGTAAAACTTTACAACCAGAGCAGACACACTGACCAAACTGCAAAAATAAAACTGTTAACTGGTTGTATTAAACTTAATTATCTAACATGACTTAAGTGATAAAACAGTTTTTGTAAACGTGCCAGTACCCTAGAAGATAAACAACCCAGTAAATTTACAAGGAAACCTGCAAAACCACACGTACATATGAGCAAACACAGTCAACTGTGGAACTGAAAATGAAAATATGAAACAATAAACTAATTGGATTATTTTCACTCCATAAACAATGTCACTCTAAAACTGAAATTCTCTCATTTCTAGAAGTGGTTTTATATTATAAGTTTTGTTAAAAGTACATATAATTGTGTAATTATTTGTAACAATCTCTCAATCATGCTCGGTTACAGGACTACATATTTTGTAATGTCTTTATTCATGACTGTGTTGTGCTTGTGTTTTCCTGCTGTAGCAGTTTTCATGTTGAGGATTTAGGATCTTCCTCACTGGAGAACACAGGTTCAGTGCAACATCACATACAAAACAATCAAAGTCTTCAAGATATGAAAATGAGTTGTATAGTTATGCCGATGACCCACAACTCAATGTGTCTGCAGACCACACAGGATCAATTGATTTGCTCTTTTAAATGTTTACTAAATTTCAATGTCACTTTGTCACAATGCTTTACCAGAATCTAATTGAAATCAGTCACAATGTCAATATGGAGACACTGTGTGAATTTGAAGAAGACATGTTGTTTCTCTCTGATTTCAATGAGGGACAAACTGTTTAAGGTACTTTATTTAAGGATCATGTGGTGACATTAACCCAATGTAATGGATTCAAAGTGGGTCAGTGGACTGTCCACAAGAGAGCACGCTGGGGGCGTGTTCTCTTTCTTGGCTCACTGGCCAATCACAAATGAGTTAATGACCTCCACCAATAAGGTTATGTTTTCTTCCCTGTCTCTTGATTTGTTTGTTGGATAGTTTGTTTGATTGTCAGCAGGATCACACAAAACACTTTAGAGTAGATTTCCATGAAACTATATAGAGGGATGAGACATGGGTCTAAGAAAGAAAACATCAATCGTTGGTGCTCATCTGAAAAAAGGGCTGGATGCTGAAGTATTTGATTTGACTTTCTTTAACTTTAACTTTTAGATTTTTTACATTTTAATAGGTCTTTCAGAGAATAATTAATAGATCCTGATGAAAAATAAGGCATACTAAAAAACCATCATCTATGAGTTTGTGCAATCTGGTGCAGCTTGATTGAATTTAAGATTATTGTATCTTTGCAGAGGTATTCCCTCTCCTGTGAGCCATCCTGCATGTTAATATTATAGAGTAATACAACAGCAGTGTTAAAGAGTGAGTAAAAGTTATCAGGCATCAGAATATTCTCGGAGTTGTACTTTATATTCTACATTATTATAATTATTGAATAGCGAACACATGCTAATGCTGCTGAATGGAGCAAGAATAACACTGTGCAACGTTCATTTCATTTATTTATTTAATACATTTTAACATCTTCTAAACCTTATTCATCATAAAACATATATTCCAAAGTACAAAAACACAAGAAAAACAACTTTGCTGAGTCTTCAACCCGTTTACATATCGTAACATCTGATTACATCACATTAACATAGAAGAAGTATCATATACAGCAAGAAGCCGTCAACAGATCTGTCACTGCACCAACACAGCAACCTCCTGAGCCAGGACAGATTGATCATCTTTCTCAAATCACTGGTAAGCTAACAGGTCAAATGTCCTCCATCCTATTCTAATGATGATTGAGGTCAGTAAACACGTGTGTGCTGCTGTCAGGTTTAGCAGGTATCAGTGCCCTTCCTGCAGATGGACGGCCATGTAATACCACAGTTATTATTGGCCCAACCAGCTGAAAGAGATAGAATGGGTTCATTAATGTTATGCTCAGATAATACAAGTCTGATTTCACCTATAATGATGATCAGCCTTTGTTTTTTTTAATAAAGCACATATGGTGCTAGCTAATGAAGAGTAAATAATTGATGTGACTGATAGAAATGTTGTCGTACCCCCGGTGTTGACGTGGAGGCACTGGTATCGGCTGACGGTGTGCTGAGCGCTCCAGAAGTTGTAGTTCCAGGGACTCTGGTCCACCCACCTCCAGCCCTGGACACACGTCACATGAAGTTTAACAACCAGCAGACTTTTATCAGACTTTTAACTGTGACGATGAATCGTCTGTTTCTGGCTGTTTAGTGTAATAACCTGGAAGTAAAGTCCCCCCATCCAGGCCACGGAGCTTCCTGCCCTACGGGTCAGCTGCTGCAGGAAGCTGTACTCAAACAAATCATGGGCAGAAGCCATTGTGGCTCCAAAACTTTTGCAATTGGCCTGAAAGTGACACACACACACACACACACACACACACACACGTATACAGTCATATGTTATGTTAAGGTAATGAATTAGGTTTTTTCATGTTAAAGAAAGTCCTGTTGTCATTTGAGCAGCAGGTACACTCAGTTGTTTAGCTGTAAATTCATCTTTGAGTAAATTTACCGCAGCGTTACTCCAGGATTTGCCAGCGCTGACAAACAGATAGCAGCTGCTCTTGTATCTCTCCCAACCAGCAGGACACACAAAGAAACGACCTACAGAGCAGAGAGGAACAATGTGACGTCATTACATTGTACAGAGTCTGTTTCAATGTTTCATTTAAAGACGACCAACCTTTGACTGAAGGGGCCATCTCTTCAGGAGACATCTCAGGCTCTCCTGCTAAGGACGAAAAACATAATCATTTTATTTCACTATTAAACACAGAATATAATTATTCACTCATTCATTCATCTTTTTACCTTCAGGAACAAACTCTCCAGCTTCATGTTCTGCCACTGAGACTGAAAGAGAAAACAGGAGCTCTGTTACAGTTTGATCAGTCAAACACACAGTTGGTTGTTCAGGTTGTTTTCTATGTGAGAGCATCTTACCCAGGTTTTCCTCCTGCAGCTCCCGTGTTTCTTCAACTGGTTCAACGGCTTCAACTAAGCAGAGAACAGAAGGAAATGGAGGCTTCACGTCACTGGTCTATGATTTAATTTATTTACTTCATAACATATTCAAACACAAAGGTCTGGATCAGGGATTCATATGGGCTCCCTGTTTCATCCTATAAACTATAGGGAGTTCACAGAGGTCACGTTCATGAAAATTCCAATATGGATTCTGACCTCCAGAATAAAAGGGTTCTGTGATGTCACATCTTGTTAATGTGATGTCAGTTGTTATTTATATACACTGAATAAGTCATATGTTGATTAATAATCAGCATCATGAAAACAGATTGATGCAATATGCATCTATTCCTGCATGTTGCATATAACACGGTAACAATCAGCAACTGATTATAAATGCTTCATATACTGTAAGATATTGTTCCCACAATAAAACAAGGGCAAAGACAACAACATTTTCAATCTTTGTACTGAAAAGTACCTTAACCACTTTTTCCACAACACTTGATCATCATATTATTTTCATCTACATTTCTAGACAAAAATCTATTCACTTTCTGTTTATTTCTATTCTTAACTTATTTCACTGTATTTATTCATATGTCATGTTGTGCAGCAAGTAATTTACCTGTTTACTTCTGATGACATGTGGAGCTGCACAACTGTTTCTGAAGACATTAAACGGTGTGAAAAGTGAATCTGACCTGGTTTGGCTGTGACAGCAAGAACACTGCTGAGCACAACCGTGAGGAGGATGAGGGTCTTCATGATGAAGATGTTGAGAACGATGGAGATTGATGAAGAGACTTAATGTCTGGAGGGAGTCAGAGACAATCAAACCAGTTAACAGGCAGAAAATAACTTGGACTTCTGGGGAATGAGACAGAGAAAGAGCAGGAGTCTTACCTGTGTGGTAGATGTGTGTTGAGGTTCTTCAGGTATCAGCTGATGCTGTAGTGATGAAGAGGAGGCTGATCTGCTCTTTATATACAAACCTGAACCCCAGGTAGAGCACAGAGCAGCATGTGATCAATGCACTTTGATCTGAATGTGACTTTATTTGTCTTTTGTATCTCTTGAAGACAACCTTGAATAAAAAACATAATAAAACGTGAAGCCAATAAGGAAATAGTTTTATCAACTATTATTGATTGGACTGATAAAGTGATGACCTGAATTATAAAGTGATGAAACATTAATGATGCTGTGACCCATAAAATACCTGACAGCTCTTTCTGAAACATGTGATTGACAAAAAGTAAACAATTACTTTAGCAAGGCATTTGTACTGGGATTATACGTTAAGAAATTATACATTATTATGGTGCTAATAGTACTAAGATTATTCTTATTTTGTAACAATAAACTTTATTCACTTGTATGTGACTGAAGCAGGATTCAAACATTTCAGGACTGCAGTTTGGAAAATGAAACCAGAAAATTACAAATAACAAAAAGTATTCGAATGTTACATCCGACAATAATACTCGATGAACAAGAATCAGAATCAGGTTTATAGCCAAGTAGGTTAACAATTAACATAAATTAATAAAAAAAGTGGGAAACAAAATTAAATATTTAAATATTACAAGTACAGTTAGTCCTTCTTTGGCCACAGGAAGTTGAAGTGGGAGACAACAAAGATTCCATGTGTGTGATATACACTGTAAAAAGCTTAATAAAGAAAGTGAACAGTATGAATGAGTTTAGATTAGAAAACAAACATCAATGATTCCTGTTCACTTTCTTTTTCTTTTCATCTTCAAAGTGTTTACAACACATTTCTTTGTCATTTGTTTACTGTTGTATGTTGTTAAAACAACCACCCACGATAAAACTTTACACACCATAACAGACACACTGACCGAACTGTAAAAGTAAAACTGTTGTGGCTGTAATATAGTTAATGATCTGATAGGGTTAAAGTGATAAAACAGTTTATGTAAACGTGCAAGTGTCCTGAAAGATAAACAACCGAGTAAAATTAAAAGTAAAATTGCAAAAACACATGTACACCTGAACTGAAATATACAAATTGTAGTATATAGATACTGCAATTTGTATTGAGGTCAATATATATATATATATATTTATAAATATTAGCGACATGCATTTATTGTCTTTTTCTGATTGTTATTGCTGTTAATCCTTTTATTTTTATTTATTTACTTTTTATTTAATGTCCTCTTCTTCTTTTTATGTTCTTATTCTTTTTGTAATTAATATGGCGACGCCTGCGAGCTAGTTCTGGCAGGCAACTCGAGCTGCGCTGCGCCAATCACGTGACATACATCATGTGACATACATCATGTGATATACCTCAATCTCCACAACCATCTATAATACACACCCACCTTATCAGGTGGTCTATTTAACCAGAGAGACATTTCCCATCAACCCCTCTTGCTCGCACTGCTGCTGCAGTATGGCTACCTGTTGCTACAGCGTCTCAGCCGTTGACCGTTGTTCCTCCGTGGGTCGTTGTCTCTCTCAATCCGAGTAATTCCTCCTCTGAAGAAGTTCGCTTTATTTCCGAAATGTCGGCTCGGTCCTTCAAGATTCACTACGTGTGAATCGGACGTCAAGCGTCTGCGCCACGACTCCCGCGGGCCTCTCAGCGCGCACCACATCCTGGAGGAGCTGCGCACCCGAAGCGTTTAATTCATCGGGTCTGAGCCACGAGTTAGTTTCAACTACTTCTTGACTGAAGGCGGCTCCGCGAGGCCGAACAAACGCTGGTGGCAGCGTCACTGACGGCAGCTTCGCTGACGGATTCTTCCCGGGACATCTCTGCTCTACCAACTTCTCCCTCACCGCGGGATGTTGTCCCTCGGAGGCAGAGGAAGCGCGCCTGGATCCGCTGGGGCTTTCATCCTGTCTCCTCTGCTGAATGAAGTCTGCACTGAACGTTATGAATGAAACAATTCAGGCTGGAATCACACGCCATCTTCCTTGCACGTGATGTAAACAAAATTACGGGACCGGCTCGTGTTATAGTACTTCCTGGTACGTCACTCCAGCAGGATTATGGGAGTTGTAGTCCAATCTCCAGCCATGGGTCTGAAGCTTCTGTCTCCTGACAACAGTACCTTTCCCAAAGGAATCAAATGCTAGCAGGTAATATGTTTTGTTATTCCGGAAACTTTCAATTATATAATATAATATATATGTGGGTGGAGTGGTCTTCCTCCAACCAAGGGTTGGGGTTCAATCTTGTGCAGGGTGCTGGGCCCTCAGGTGGGCCCTCATAGATGTTGAATGCAATAATTGTAAATAACTTGTATATATGACTTTCTTATGACTTCTGGCATGCGATGATTTCGCAACGGACGTGCCATGTGCTATATTTATCGCATTGCACATGCCCGAGTTTCAGGGATAGGAAGGGAGCGAGATGGCTCACTCCTCAGCTACTTCCATCAGCACCTCCGGTAAAACAAAGTTTATTACAGCTGCGCGAATAACACGCGCATGAGGTAACTAACGAATGATCGAATATTAAATTCGCGGGCAACTATTTTGTCTTCGGATTGTCAACTACAATCTGCACTTTGAGGAAGTGCACCAGAAAATTCTGGACATCCTTCATTGGATGTGAGAGAGTGGTGGTTTACTGTTGTGTCAAGACACCACAAGACTTCTGTGCGCAGCGTTGTCGTAAGGCCTGCATGATTATGGCCAAAATCATAATTACGATTATTTAGATCAATATTAATATCATGATTATTCATACATTTTAGGAACAATATATTTTTATAGCATTTTCATGTTTAAAGGCACAAGAACACTGCTTCACTTCCATGTTGTGCTACATTCCAGCTAATGTACACATCTTTCATTAGGTCCTGGGCAATCGACTCTCCTGTCGGTTCTTATGGGAAAAAATGACGTCTGTAAGCATCGACTCTTCATTGCAAATTACAATCAATGCAGTGAATTGTCAGGGACATGTACGGCTCCATTGTTGTGCTTGATCATTGCTCACAGTATTTATTGGACACATGTCTTTGGCCAAATGAAATGCGATCGCATCAGTTATTCCAGTGTGTCTTCGGGAAGGGGATGGATACGCTGTCGCACCATGCATGGTCGTTTATGGTTTTCTCTGTTGACGTTGGACATGGACGGAGATTCAGGGAGGTAATGTTAGTTTTGGCCTTGATGCACTTGTTGTACTATGGTTGTGGGTCGTTTTTTCAGGTGGTTAAACAAGGTAGTTGTATTGCTATGCGGCGCAAACACAACTCTAAACGCACTCTGGCATGATTTGTTCTTGGTTATCATCACTTGCCCTAAATTCCAAAACTACCATACAACGGTTGATGATCCTTTTCGAAGGACTAGCTCCTTGCCTTCTGCTCCTGTTAATTGATTTACCTTTCACACGACACCGTGATTGGCTACTCTCTGTCTCTACTCTCTAAGAAATACCGGAACTGGCTGCAGACAAAACGTTGTTCTGGCTACCGCTGCAGGGTGCGTGCATGACAACTCCCATTTTGTTCTCCCTCTGGTGGTTAGCGAATGTTAGTCGAGAAAGCGCTTGATTTGATATGTAGCAAAGCACGCATTTTAAATGTCAATATCGCTGACGATCATGCAATTCGATTAATTGTGCAGCCCTAGTTGTTGTGGCTCCCTTTGTCACTCTGAGGTCTGTAAATAGATAGATAGATAGATAGATAGATAGATAGATTACTTTATTCATCCCCGAAGGGAAATTAAGTCGTCATAGCAGCCGGTACATTTGATTACGATAAAATACAATACAATAGAATAAAATATTGAGGTAGAAAGAATAAAAAACAGAAACACAAGATAAATAGGTAGATAAGGTGCAGTGGCAGATGATGGTAATAGTACTGATGATATGATGGTAATGTTATTGTTAGATAGTATATAAAAAATTGTATAGTATATATAATATATATTTATATATGATAGTAATTATAATAGCAGTATATAGTAATAATAGCAGTAACAGTATATATAATAATAGTCAAATATAATAATAATAATAACATGTACACATGTATAAATATGTGTATATAGACTTATATATACAAAGAATATACAAAGAGTATGATATAATATATAGTACGGATATAAGTATTTGGCGATGCAATAGATAATATAATGTACTATGAGTGTAAGAATATGTAGACAGAGTGTGCAAAAGACAATATTATTGTATAAAATGATGAATTGAGACAGGTATATTTAGTTTAGTTCAGTGATGGTGGCTCTGACAGAGGTAGATGCGTTGTACAGTCTTATTGCGGTTGGGAGGAACGACTTCCTGTATCGTTCCTTAGAGCAGCGGGGTTGAATGAGTCTTTGGCTGAAGCTGCTCCTTAGCTTGTCCAGTGTTTTGTGGAGGGGTGAGACGGATTGTCCATGATTGCCAGCATTTCAGGTGGTTTGCTGGACTTAGAGTGTTAAATTCTGGGGTATAGGTTGCCATGTGCCAAGTTCACAATATATTCTCCTACAGCCAGGGCAGTTGGGGGGAACCTCACCAGGCAGTATATAGTCTCCCGCGACAATGTGCCTACAGCGAATGACCACACCACGGGGGTGCATGGTGCGCATCACAGTTTCACAGGTAGCATATTCTCCTGCAGGCATGCGCCATGGAGAATGGCCCCACCGCGGCGGTGAATGGCGCACATAATCAGTTTCACAAGGTAGCATATTCTCCTGCAGGCATGCGCCTATGGCGATTAGCTACACCGCAGTGGCATGGCACACATAACAGGCTCACTAGGTAGCATATTCTCCAGCAGGCATGCGCCTATGGACAATAGCCACACCGCAGTGGCGTGGAACACATAACAGGCTCACTAGGTAGCATATTCTCCAGCAGGCATGCGCCTATGGACAATAGCCACACCGCAGTGGCGTGGAACACATAACAGGCTCACTAGGTAGCATATTCTCCAGCAGGCATGCGCCTATGGAGAATAGCCACACCGCAGTGGCGTGGAACACATAACAGGCTCACTAGGTAGCATATTCTCCAGCAGGCATGCGCCTATGGAGAATAGCCACACCGCAGTGGCGTGGAACACATAACAGGCTCACTAGGTAGCATATTCTCCAGCAGGCATGCGCCTATGGAGAATAGCCACACCGCAGTGGCGTGGAACACATAACAGGCTCACTAGGTAGCATATTCTCCAGCAGGCATGCGCCTATGGAGAATAGCCACACCGCAGTGGCGTGGAACACATAACAGGCTCACTAGGTAGCATATTCTCCAGCAGGCATGCGCCTATGGAGAATAGCCACACCGCAGTGGCGTGGAACACATAACAGGCTCACTAGGTAGCATATTCTCCAGCAGGCATGCGCCTATGGAGAATAGCCACACCGCAGTGGCGTGGAACACATAACAGGCTCACTAGGTAGCATATTCTCCAGAAGGCATGCGCCTATGGAGAATAGCCACACCGCAGTGGCGTGGAACACATAACAGGCTCACTAGGTAGCATATTCTCCAGCAGGCATGCGCCTATGGAGAATAGCCACAACGCAGTGGCGTGGAACACATAACAGGCTCACTAGGTAGCATATTTTCCAGCAGGCATGCGCCTATGGAGAATAGCCACACCGCAGTGGCGTGGAACACATAACAGGCTCACTGGGTAGCATATTCTCCAGCAGGCATGCGCCTATGGAGAATAGCCACACCGCAGTGGCGTGGAACACATAACAGGCTCACTGGGTAGCATATTTTCCAGCAGGCATGCGCCTATGGAGAATGGCCACACCGCGGCGTTGAATGGCGCACACATAACAGATACCGATTCATCCGTCAGGCTCCAAATCTGTGCAGTGTTGGGGGGTTACAGTATTAGCGCATCACTCCCATCATTCCTGTGTTAGCATATGGGGAGTGATTAAGTTGGAGCCTAGACGCCAAACACAAACATGTTCTACTGTGAATAATAAATATCGTAATAAATAAGATAAATAATCAAACGTGAGTTGTCGGACTGAAATGGAGCGAAGCCAGCGAGCTAGCTCTGGCAGGCAACACGAGCTGCGCTGCTTCAGTCATGTGCCATACATCAGGTGACATAAATCATGTGACATATATCAGGTGACATACTTCACTTGCCACAATAAGCCACAGCACTCATCCACCGCATTAGGCGGTCTGTTTAAGCAGAGGGAATCCCATCTGTCCAACCATACCCGAGCGTCTTGACCCCATGGTATTCATCCAATTCCTACAGAACAGTGAATAGATCAAGAACCAATAACCTTGTCATGTGTCAATGCTGCTACAATAGAAAAGCTATGAATCCTCAATGATGACAGTCTTACCTAACATTTACCTTGGCTTTATATTTCCTTATTACTGAATTGTTGTCAAGGTGAGTCAGAGTATACGATAACGGAAGCAGTCTAACAGGAAATCTGACAAGGACGCTTATTTAATCTTCTACATGACCTTATCCTCTCTAGTCTTAGAAGAACACATGTTCACAACAAGTCTGATAGATCTTGTCGAGACTTCTGAATTATCATTGTTAAGAATAATACTGCTTTCTGTTCTTTCTCCTCTATGATCAAACGCTCGCATCCCTCTTCAACCAATCAATGGTCGAAAATGCATGACGAGATCTCCTCAAAGCTTCGCCATCCCTGCCAGAGCTGAGGCCTAACACCTGGATGCTGTCCCCGCACTTACTAAGATGTGGCACCGCTAGGACTGCAACACTCCATCATCAATGCTACTCATGCTATGTTGGACACCACAAGAAGGAATATTGACTCTCAAACATCATCTGCAGCCTTGATGTTTTAATATGTATTCTCCGCTGCATAAATCCTTTGTTGCATGTCAGATCTCGGGATCCATCACGTCTCTGCGTCCGGGGTAGTCACAGGCATGTTTTGGCGCGCCTTCATCCCCTCAAATGGTGACGATACAATGCGAACGATGCCAAGGGATTCATTGCACCCTTGCCGTGGCATACATCTGTTCCTGTCCATCCTGGGAGAGGGATCCCTCACATGTGGCTCTCTCTGAGGTTTCTACATTTTCCCCTGTTTATGGGGGTTTTTTGGTAGTTTTTCCTTACTCTTGTCGAGGGTTAAGGACAGGATGTCGCATTTGTTAAGCCCGATGAAACGAATCATGTTTTGAAAATTTGGCGATACAAACAAAACATGTGAGTGAATAATTTGTATGTGCTTTGCAGACTGATTATTTTATTACATTTCAGGTGGTTTGCTGGGCTTAAAGGGGAAATTCCGGTGCATATGTTGCCATGTGCCAAGTTCACTATATTCCCGTATAGGGAACCTCACCAGGTAGTATATTCCCCCGCAGACAATTTGGCTACAGCGAATGACTACACCGCGGCGGTGAATGGCTCACATAACAGGTTCACTAGTTAGCATATTCTCCTGCAGGCTAATGCCCCTACGGAGAATGGCCACACATAGCAGATACCGATCCGTACATCAGGCTCCGACTATGTGCAATTTTGGGGGGTTACAAGTATTTGCTCATCACTCCCATCATTCCTGTGTAATCATATGGGGGAGTGATTAAGTTGGAGCCTAGACGCCAAACACTAAATCTGTTGTAATAAATATATTACATGATCAAACGTGAGTTGTCTGACAGAAATATGGCGACGCCTGCGAGCTAGTTCTGGCAGGCAACTCGAGCTGCGCTGCGCCAATCACGTGACATACATCATGTGACATACATCATGTGATATACCTCAATCTCCACAACCATCTATAATACACACCCACCTTATCAGGTGGTCTATTTAACCAGAGAGACATTTCCCATCAACCCCTCTTGCTCGCACTGCTGCTGCAGTATGGCTACCTGTTGCTACAGTCCCTCCACCACCCCAGCATCCACCTGTAGGCCCAGCATCCACCTGTAGGCTCCAACGGGGGTTACAAGTATTTGCTCATCACTCCCATCATTCCTGTGTAATCATATGGGGGAGTGATTAAGTTGGAGCCTAGACGCCAAACACTAAATCTGTTGTAATAAATATATTACATGATCAAACGTGAGTTGTCTGACAGAACTGCATTTTTTTTCAATTACCCTTGAAAAACGTAAAAACTATTTGTTTAAATTTGGCCTTTTCCCCATTTTCATCTGGTAATATATTTTATTATTGTTGCATTGACATTGTATTATTTTTTAATTCAATGTGTTGGACTGCAGATGTTGAAATGATGAAGTGTTCTTAAGGGTACATAGAGGATTAATTCAGATTACAGAGTTTAAATTCTGTGAATGACCAAGGCCAACTTTTGCCAAACACCTTTTTGCCTTAATTGCACGTAAAGACACTGAGCATCTTGAAATGGGCTCTATAAAATATTATTACAACCACATCGTTGGCTGAAGGTCGTCGACTCCTCATTTTATAAAACACCTGAGAAGACGTAAGAATGTGGTGAGTGGGACGATCGTAGAGAAAAAGCTGCAGAAAAAGTGAACAGAATGAGTTTAGATTAGAAAACAAACCCCGATGATTCCTGGTCACTTCCTTTTCATCTTCAAAATGAATACAACACATTTTTTTATCATTTATTTTTTGTCGTATGTTGTTAAAACAACTCCCACAATAAAACTTCACACCAGAACAGACACACTGACCAAACTGCAGAAGTAAAACTGTTGTGGCTGTAATATAGTTAATGATCTAATAGGGTTAAAGTGATAAAACAGTTTTTGTAAACGTGCCAGTGCCCTGAAAGATAAACAACCCAGGAAATTTCCAAGAAAAACTGCAAAACCACACGTACACATGTACCGAAATATACAAATTGAAGTATATAGATACTGCTATTTGTATTGAGGTCAGTATATATATATATTTATAAATATACGCGACATGCATTCATTGTCTTTTTCGGATTATTTTTGCTGTTAATCCTTTTATTTTTATCTATTTCCATTTTGTTTAATGTCTTCTTTTTTAATCTTTATGTTCTTATTCTTTTTGTAATTACAAACCCCAATGATTCCTGTTCACCTTCAAAGTGTATACAACACATTTTTTTATCATTTGTTTTTTGTCGTATGTTGTTAAAACAACTCCACAATAAAACTCCACACCAGAACAGACACACTGACCGAACTGCAGAAGTAAAACTGTTGTGGCTGTAATATAGTTCATGATCTAATAGGGTTAAAGTGATAAAACAGTTTTTGTAAAAGTGCCAGTGCCCTGAAAGATAAACAACCTAGGAAATTTCCAAGGAAAACTGCAAAACCACACGTACACATGACAAACACAGTCAACTGTGGAACTGGAAATTAAAATATGAAACAATAAATAAATTGGAGTATTTTCACTCCAAAAACAATGTCACTCTAAAACTGAAGTTCTCTCATATCTAGAAGTGGCGTTATATTATAAGTTCTGTTAAAAGTACATACAATTCAGTAATTATTTGAAACAATCTCTCAATCATGCTCGATTACAGGACTACATATTTTGTAATGTCTTTATTCATGACTGTGTTGTGCTCGTGTTTTCTGTTTTCCTCATGTAGCAGTTTTCATGTTGTGGATTTAGGATCTTCCTCACTGGAGAATATAGGTTCAGTGCAACATCACATACAAAACAATCAAAGTCTTCCAGAGGTGAAAATTAGTTGCATAGTTATGCCGATGACTCACAACTCAATGTGTCTGCAGATGACACAGGATCAATTGATTTGTTTTTTTAAATGTGTTTTAAATTGCAATGTCAGGATGTAACAACACTTTACCAGAATCTAATGGAAATCTTAGTCATTAGCTCTTTAGCTCTGAGAAAAAAAAACTTGTCAAAAAAGTTATAAACTCTTTGATTTACCCCAATCCAACAAGCAAGAGCGCTCGGTGTGGTCTGTGCTGTGGTCACATCTGATCCCACAGGACGATAAATGGATTAGAGACAAAAGCCAAATGTCACAATGTCAATATGGAGACACTGTGAATTTGAAGAAGACATCTTGTTTCTGTCTGACTTCAATGAAGGACAAACTGTTTAAGCAACTTTAGATCAGGATCATGTGGTGACATTATCCCAAATGTAATGGATTCAAAGTGGGTCAGTGGACTGTCCACATGAGAGCACGCTGGGGGCATGTTCTCTTTCTTGGCTCACTGGCCAATCACAAACGAGTTAAAAACTTCAACCAATAAGGTTATGTTTTCTTCCCTGTCTCTTGATTTGTTTGTTGGATGGTTTGTTTGATTGTCAGCAGGATCACACAAAAAAACTTTAGAGTAGATTTCCATGAAACTTGATGGAGGGATGAGACATGGGCCTAAGAAAGAAAACATAATACGTTGGTGCTCATCTGAACAAAGGGCTGGATGCTGAAATATTTGTTTTGACTTTCTTTAACTTTAATTTTTAGATTTTTACATTTTAATAGGTCTCTCAGAGAATAATTCATGGATCCTGATGAAAAGGAAGGCATATTTATAAAACTCATCTATGAGTTTGTGCAAACTGGTGCAGCTTGATTGAATTTAAGACTATTGGCCCTTTGCAGAGGTATTCCCTCTCCTGTGAGCCATCCTGCATGTTAACCTTATAGAGTAATACATCAGCAGTGTTAAACAGTGAGTACATGTAATCAGGCATCATAAGATTCTTGGAGTTGTACTTTATTTTCTACATTATTATAATTATTGAATAGCGAACACATGCTAATGCTGCTGAATGGCACAAGAATAACACTGTTAAATGTTCTTTTCATTTATTTATTTAATACATTTTAACGTCCTCTGAACATTATTCATCATCAAAAACATATATTCCAAAGTACAAAAACACAAGAAAATCTGTTTACATATCGTAACATCTGATTACATCACATTAACATAGAAGAAGTATCATATACAGCATGAAGCCGTCCACAGATCTGTCAGTGCAGAAACACTCTGCACAAACACAACAAACTCCTGAGCCAGGACAGATTGATCATCTTTCTCAAATCATTGGTAAGCTGACAGGCAAAATGTCCTCCATCACATTCTAATGATGATTGAGGTCAGTAAACACGTGTGTGCTGCTGTCAGGTTTAGCAGGTATCAGTGCCCTTCCTGCAGATGGACGGCCATCCAGTAGTACAGGCATTATTGGCCCAACCAGCTGAAACAGAAAGAATGGGTTCATTAATGTTATGCTCAGATAATACGAGTCTGATTTCACCTATAATGACCATCAGCCTTTTTTTTTTTTTTATAAAGCTCATATGGTGCTAGCTAATGAAGAGTAAAGAAATGATGTGACTGATAGAAATGTTGTCGTACCCCCGGTGTTGACGTGGAGGCACTGGTATACGCTGACGGTGTGCTGAACGTTCCAGAAGTTGTAGTTCCAGGGACTCTGGTCCACCCACCTCCAGCCCTGGACACACGTCACATGAAGTTTAACAACCAGCAGACTTTTATCAGACTTTTAACTGTGACGATGAATCGTCTGTTTCTGTCTTTTTAGTGTAATAACCTGGAAGTAAAGTCCTCCCATCCAAGCCACGGTGCTTCCTGCCCTACGGGTCAGCTGCTGCAGGAAGCTGTACTCAAACAAATCATGGGCAGACGCCAGGGTGGCTCCAAGATTATTGCAATTGGCCTGAAAGTGACAAACACACACACACACACGTATACAGTCATATATTATGTTAAAGTAATGAATGAAGTTTTTTCATGTTAAAGAAAGACCAGTTGTCATTTGAGCAGCACGTACACTCTGTTTTTTTTAGCTGTAAGTGAATCTTTGAGTAAATTTACCGCAGCGTTGCTCCAGGATTTGCCAGCGCTCACATACAGATAGCAGCTGCTCTTGTATCTCTCCCAACCAGCAGGACACAAGAAGAAACGACCTACAGAGCAGAGAGAGGAGCAATGTGACGTCATTACATTGTACAGACAGAGTCTGTTTCAATGTTTCATTTAAAGACAACCAACCTTCGCGTGAAGGAGCCATCTCTCCAGCAAACAACATCTCAGGCTCTTGTGCTGAAAATGAAAAACAAGATCATATTATTTCACTATTAAACACAGAATATAATTATTCACTCATTCATTCATCTTTTTACCTTCAGGAACAAACTCTCCAGCTTCATTTTCTGCCACTGAGGCTGAAAGAGAAAACAGGAGCTCTGTTACAGTTTGATCAGTCAAACACACAGTTGGTTGTTCAGGTTGTTTTCTACGTGAGAGCATCTTACCCAGGTTTTCCTCCTGCAGCTCCCGTGTTTCTTCAACTGGTTCAACGGCTTCAACTAAGCAGAGAACAGAAGGAATTAGAAGAGTCATGTCACTGGTCTATGATTTAATGTATTTACTTCGAAACATATTCCAACACAGAGGGCTGGATCAGGGATTCATATGGTCCATTTTGTCCTTAACAGTTGCTTATCATTTCATTTACATCTACATTTCTAAAAATCATATTTCATGTTGTGCAGCAAGTAATTTACCTGTTAACTTCTGATGACATGTGGAGCTGCACAACTGTTTTTAAAGACATTAAACGATGTGAAAAGTGAATCTGACCTGCTTGGGCTGTGACAGCAAGAACACTGCTGAGAACAACCGTGAGGAGGAGGAGGGTCTTCATGATGAAGATGTTGAGGACAATGAAGATTGATGTAGAGACTAAACGTCTGGAGGGAGTCAGAGACAATCAAACCAGTTAACAGGCAGAAAATAAAATGGACATCTGTGGAATGAGACGGAGAAAGAGCCGGAGTCTTACCTGTGTGGTAGATGTGTGTTGAGGCTCTTCAGGTATCAGCTGATGCTGCAGTGATGAAGAGGAGGCTGCTTTGCTCTTTATATACAAACCTGAACCCCAGGTAGAGCACAGAGCAGCATGTGATCAATGCACTTTGATCTAAATGTGACTTTATTTGTCTTTTTTATCTCTTGAAGACAACCTTGAATAAAAAACATAATAAAACGTGAAGCCAATAAGGAAATAGTTTTATCAAATATTATTGATTGGACTGATAAAGTGATGACCTGAATTATAAAGTGATAAAACATTAATGATGCTGTGACCCATAAAATACCTGACAGCTCTTTCTGAAACATGTGATTGACATTTTATAACAATAAACTTTATTCACTTGTATGTGACTGAAGCAGGATTCAAACATTTCAGGACTGCAGTTTGGAAAATGAAACCAGAAAATTACAAATAACAAAAAATATTTGAATGTTACATCCGACAATAATACTCGATGAACAAGAATCAGAATCAGGTTTATAGCCAAGTAGGTTAACAATTAACATAAATTAATAAAAAAATGGGAAACAAAATTAAATAATTAAATATTACAAGTACAGTTAGTCCTTCTTTGGCCACAGGAAGTTGAAGTGGGAGACAACATAGAGTCCATGTGTGTGATATACACTGTAAAAAGCTTAATAAAGAAAGTGAACAGTATGAATGAGTTTAGATTAGAAAACAAACACCAATGATTCCTGTTCACTTTCCTTTCATCTTCAAAGTGTTTACAACACATTTCTTTGTCATTTGTTTACAATTGTATGTTCTTAAAACAACCACCCACAATAAAACTTTACACATCATAACAGACACACTGACTGAACTGTAAAAGTAAAACTGTTGTGGCTGTAATATAGTTAATTATCTGATAGGGTTAAAGTGATAAAACAGTTTATGTAAACGTGCAAGTGTCCTGAAAGATAAACAACCGAGTAAAATTAAAAGGAAAATTGCAAAAACACATGTAATCATGAACTGAAATATACAAATTGTAATATATAGATACTGCAATTTGTATTGAGGTCAATATATATATATATATATATATATATATATATTTATAAATATTAACGACATGCATTCATTGTCTTTTTCTGATTATTATTGCTGTTAATCCTTTTATTTTTATTTATTTACTTTTTGTTTAATGTCCTCTTCTTCTTTTTATGTTCTCATTCTTTTTGTAATTACTGCATATTTTTTTCAATTACCCTTGTAAAACGTAAAAACTATTTGTTTAAATTTGGCCTTATCCCCATTTTCATCCGGTAATATAATTTATTATTGTTGAATTGACATTGTATTATTTTTTAATTCAATGTGTTGGACTGCAGATGTTGAAATGTTCTTAAGGGTACATAGAGGATTAATTCAGATTACAGAGGTTTAAGTTCTGTGAATGACCGAGGCCAAATTTTGGCAAACACCTTTTTGCCAAAATTGCACCTAAAGACACTGAGCATCTTGAAATGGGCTCTATAAAATATTATTACAACCACATCGTTGGCTGAAGGTCGTCGACTCCTCATTTTATAAAACACCTGAGAAGACGTAAGAATGTGGTGAGTGGGACGATCGTAGAGAAAAAGCTGCAGAAAAAGTGAACAGTATGAAAGAGTTTAGATTAGAAAACAAACCCCGATGATTCCTGGTCACTTCCTTTTCATCTTCAAAATGCATACAACACATTTTTTTATCATTTGTTTTTTGTCGTATGTTGTTAAAACAACTCCCACAATAAAACTTCACACCAGAACAGACACACTGACCGAACTGCAGAAGTAAAACTGTTGTGGCTGTAATATAGTTAATTATCTAAAAGGGTTAAAGTGATAAAACAGTTTTTGTAAACATGCCAGTGCCCTGAAAGATAAACAACCCAGGAAATTTCCAAGGAAAACAGCAAAACCACACGTACACATGAACAAACACAGTCGACTGTTGAACTGGAAATTCAAATATGAAACAATAAATAAATTGGAGTATTTTCACTCGATAAACAATGTCACTCTAAAACTGAAGTTCTCTCATTTCTAGAAGTGGTGTTATATTATAAGTTTTGTTAAAAATACATGGAGTTGTGTAATTATTTGTAACTAACCTCTCAATCATGCTCGGTTACAGGACTCCATATTTTGTATTGTCTTTATTCATGACTGTGTTGTGTTTTCTGTTTTCCTCATGTAGCAGTTGTCATGTTGTGGAATTAGGATCTTCCTCACTGGAGAACGCAAGTCTTCCAGAGGTGAAAATTAGTTGTATAGTTATGCCGATGACTCACAACTCAATGTGTCTGCAGATCACACAGGATCGATTGATTTGCTTTTTATAATGTTTTTTAAATTTCAATGTCAGGATGTCACAACACTTTAGCATAATTTAATTGAAATCTTAGTCATTAGATCTTTAGCTCTCAGAAAAAAAAAAATTGTCAAAAAAGTTATAATCTCTTTGATTTACCCGAATCCAACCAGCAAGAGCGCTCAGTTTGGTCTGTTGTGTGCTCTGTGGTGTGGTCTGTGGTTTGGTCTGTGCTGTGGTCACATCTGATCCCACAGGACGATAAGTGGATTAGAGACAAAAGCCAAGTGTCACAATGTCAATATGGAGACACTCTGTGAATTTGAAGAAGACATCTTGTTTCTGTCTGACTTCAATGAGGGACAAGCTGTTTAAGCTACTTTAGATCAGGATCAGGTGGTGACATTAACCCAATGTATTGGATTCAAAGTGGGTCAGTGGACTGTCCACATGAGAGCATGCTGGGGGCGTGTTCTCTTTCTTGGCTCACTGGCCAATCACAAACAACCTCCACCAATAAGGTTATGTTTTCTTCCCTGTCTCTTGATTTGTTTGTTGGATGGTTTGTTTGATTGTCAGCAGGATCAGACAAAACACTTTAGAGCCGATCTCCATGAAACTAGATGGAGGGATGAGACATGGGCCTAAGAAAGAAAACATCATACGTTGGTGCTCATCTGAACAAAGGGCTGGATGCCAAAATATTTGTTTTGACTCTCTTTAACTTTAACTTTTTAATTTTAATAGGTCTTTCAGAGAATAATTAATGGATCCTGATGAAAAAGAAGGAATATTTATAAAACTCTCATCTATGAGTTTGTGCAATCTGGTGCAGCTTGATTTAATTCAAGATTATTGACCCTTTGCAGAGGTATTCCCTCTCCTGTGAGCCATCCTGCATGTTAACCTTATAGAGTAATACATCAGCAGTATTAAACAGTGAGTACATGTAATCAAGCATCAGAAGATTCTTGGAGTTGTACTTTATATTCTACATTATTATATTTATTGAATAGCGAACACATGCTAATGCTGCTGAATGGAGCAAGAATAACACTGTTCAATGTTCTTTTCATTTATTTTTTTAATACATTTTAACATCTTCTGAACCTTATTCATCATAAAACATATATTACAAAGTACAAAAACACAAGAAAATCTGTTTACATATCGTAACACCTGATTACATCACATTAACATAGAAGAAGTATCATATACAGCACGGAGCCGTCAACAGATCTGTCAGTGCAGAAACACACTGCACCAACACAGCAAACTCCTGAGCCAGGACAGATTGATCATCTTTCTCAAATCATTGGTAAGCTGACAGGCAAAATGTCCTCCATCACATTCTAATGATGATTGAGGTCAGTAAACACGTGTGTGCTGCTGTCAGGTTTAGCAGGTATCAGTGCCCTTCCTGCAGATGGACGGCCATGTAATACCACAGTTATAATTGGCCCAACCAGCTGAAAGAGAAAGAATGGGTTCATTAATGTTATGCTCAGATAATACAAGCCTGATTTCACATGAGAACCAGCCTTTGATCTTTTTTATAAAGCACATATAATGCTAGCTGATGAAGAGTTAAGAATTGATGTGACTGATAGAAATGTTATCGTACTGCTGGTTCTGACGTAGAGGCACTGGTGTGCGCTGACGCTGTTCTGACTGTACCAGAAGTTGTAGTTCCAGGGGGTCTGGTCAACCCACCTCCAGCCCTGGACACACGTCACATGAAGTTTAACAACCAGCAGACTTTTATCAGACTTTTAACTTTGGCGATGAATCGTCTGTTTCTGGCTGTTTAGTGTAATAACCTGGAAGTAAAGTCCCCCCATCCAGGCCACGGTGCTTCCTGCCCTACGGGTCAGCTGCTGCAGGAAGCTGTACTCAAACAAATCATGGGCAGAAGCCAGGGTGGCTCCAAAACTTTTGCAATTGGCCTGAAAGTGACACGCACACACACACACACACACACACACACACACACACACACACACACACACACACACAAACGTATACAGTCATATATTATGTTAAGGTAATGAATGAAGTTTTTCATGTTAAAGAAAGTCCGGTTGTCATTTGAGCAACAGGTACACTCTGTTTTTTTTAGCTGTAAGTGAATCTTTGAATAAATTTACCGCAGCGTTGCTCCAGGATTTGCCAGCGCTCACATACAGATAGCAGCTGCTCTTGTATCTCTCCCAACCAGCAGGACACACAAAGAAACGACCTACAGAGCAGAGAGGAGCAATGTGACGTCATTACATTGTACAGACAGAGTCTGTTTCAATGTTTCATTTAAAGACAACCAACCTTCGCGTGAAGGAGCCATCTCTCCAGCAAACAACATCTCAGGCTCTTGTGCTGAAAATGAAAAACAAGATCATATTATTTCACTATTAAACACAGAATATAATTATTCACTCATTCATTCATCTTTTTACCTTCAGGAACAAACTCTCCAGCTTCATTTTCTGCCACTGATGCTGAAAGAGAAAACAGGAGCTCTGTTACAGTTTGATCAGTCAAACACACAGTTGGTTGTTCAGGTTGTTTTCTATGTGAGAGCATCTTACCCAGGTTTTCCTCCTGCAGCTCCCGTGTTTCTTCAACTGGTTCAACGGCTTCAACTAAGCAGAGAACAGAAGGAAATGGAAGCTTCACGTCACTGGTCTATGATTTAATTTATTTACTTCATAACATATTCAAACACAAAGGTCTGGATCAGGGATTAATATGGGCTCCCTGTTTCGTCCTATAAACTATGGGGAGTTCACAGAGGTCACGTTCATGAAAATTCCAATATGGATTCTGACCTTCAGAATAAAAGGGTTCTGTGATGTCACATCTTGTTAATGTGATGTCAGTTGTTATTTATATACACTGAATAAGTCATATGTTGATTAATAATCAGCATCATGAAAACTGATTAATGCAATATGCATCTATTCCTGCATGTTGCATATAACACGGTAACAATCAGCAACTGATTATAAATGCTTCATATACTGTAAGATATTGTTCCCACAATAAAACAAGGGCAAAGACAACAACATTTTCTATCTTTGTACTGAAAAGTACCTTAACCACTTTTTCCACAACACTTGATCATCATATTATTTTCATCTACATTTCTAGACAAAAATCTATTCACTTTCTGTTTATTTCTATTCTTAACTTATTTCACTGTATTTATTCATATGTCATGTTGTGCAGCAAGTAATTTACGTGTTTACTTCTGATGACATGTGGAGCTGCACAACTGTTTCTGAAGACATTAAACGGTGTGAAAAGTGAATCTGACCTGGTTTGGCTGTGACAGCAAGAACACTGCTGAGCACAACCGTGAGGAGGAGGAGGGTCTTCATGATGAAGATGTTGAGAACGATGGAGATTGATGAAGAGACTTAATGTCTGGAGGGAGTCAGAGACAATCAAACCAGTTAACAGGCAGAAAATAACTTCTGGGGAATGAGACAGAGAAAGAGCAGGAGTCTTACCTGTTTGGTAGATGTGTGTTGAGGTTCTTCAGGTATCAGCTGATGCTGCAGTGATGAAGAGGAGGCTGATCTGCTCTTTATATACAAACCTGAACCCCAGGTAGAGCACAGACAAGCATGTGATCAATGCACTTTGATCTAAATGTGACTTTATTTGTCTTTTGTATCTCTTGAAGACAACCTTGAATAAAAAACATAATAAAACGTGAAGCCAATAAGGAAATAGTTTTATCAACTATTATTGATTGGACTGATAAAGTGATGACCTGAATTATAAAGTGATGAAACATTAATGATGCTGTGACCCATAAAATACCTGACAGCTCTTTCTGAAACATGTGATTGACAAAAAGTAAACAATTACTTTAGCAAGGCATTTGTACTGGGATTATACGTTAAGAAATTATACATTATTATGGTGCTAATAGTACTAAGAATATTCTTATTTTGTAACAATAAACGTTATTCACTTGTATGTGACTGAAGCAGGATTCAAACATTTCAGGACTGCAGTTTGGAAAATGAAACCAGAAAATTACAAATAACAAAAAGTATTCGAATGTTACATCCGACAATAATACTCGATGAACAAGAATCAGAATCAGGTTTATAGCCAAGTAGGTTAACAATTAATATAAATTAATAAAATAATGGGAAGCAAAATTAAATATTTAAATATTAAAAGTACAGTTAGTCCTTCTTTGGCCACAGGAAGTTGAAGTGGGAGACAACAAAGAGTCCATGTGTGTGATATACACTGTAAAAAGCATGAATGAGTTTAGATTAGAAAACAAACCCCGATGATTCCTGGTCACTTCCTTTTACATCTTCAAAATGCATACAACAAATTGTTTTATCATTTGTTTTTTGTCGTATGTTGTTAAAACAACTCCCACAATAAAACTTCACACCAGAACAGACACACTGACCAAACTGCAGAAGTAAAACTGTAGTGGCTGCAATATAGTTAATGATCTAATAGGGTTAAAGTGATAAAACAGTTTTTGTAAACGTGCCAGTGCCCTGAAAGATAAACAACCCAGGAAATTTCCAAGGAAAACTGCAAAACCACAAGTACACATGTACCGAAATATACAAATTGTAGTATATAGATACTGCAATTTGTATTGAGGTCAGTATATATATATATTTATAAATATACGCGACATGCATTCATTGTCTTTTTCTGATTATTTTTGCTGTTAATCCTTTTATTTTTATCTATTTCCATTTTGTTTAATGTCTTCTTTTTTAATCTTTTTATGTTCTTATTCTTTTTGTAATTACAAACCCCAATGATTCCTGTTCACCTTCAAAGTGTATACAACACATTTTTTTATCATTTGTTTTTTGTCGTATGTTGTTAAAACAACTCCACAATAAAACTCCACACCAGAACAGACACACTGACCGAACTGCAGAAGTAAAACTGTTGTGGCTGTAATATAGTTCATGATCTAATAGGGTTAAAGTGATAAAACAGTTTTTGTAAAAGTGCCAGTGCCCTGAAAGATAAACAACCTAGGAAATTTCCAAGGAAAACTGCAAAACCACACGTACACATGAACAAACACAGTCGACTGTTGAACTAAAAATTCAAATATGAAACTATAAATAAAATGGAGTATTTTCACTCCATAAACAAACTGAAGTTCTCTCATTTCTAGAAGTGGTGTTATATTATAAGTTGTGTTAAAAGTACATACAATTGTGTAATTGTTTGTAACAATCTCTCAATCATGCTCGGTTACAGAACTCCATATTTTGTAATGTCTTTATTCATAACTGTGTTGTGCTTGTGTTTTCCTCATGTAGCAGTTTTCATGTTGTGGATTTAGGATCTTCCTCAATGGAGAATACAGGTTCAGTGCAACATCACATACAAAACAATCAAAGTCTTCCAGAGGTGAAAATTAGTTGCAAAGTTATGCCGATGACTGACAACTCAATGTGTCTGCAGATCAAATCACACAGGATCAATTGATTTGCTTTTTTAAATGGTATGTCACAACACATTACCAGAATCTAATTGAAATCAGTCACAATGTCAATATGGAGACACTGTGTGAATTTGAAGAAGATATGTTGTTTCTCTCTGATTTCAATGAGGGGCAACGTTTTTAGGGTACTTTATTTAAGGATCATGTGGTGACATTAACCCAATGTAATACATGCAAAGTGGGTCAGTGGACTGTCCAAATGAGAGCATGCTGGGGGTGTGTTCTCTTTCTATGCTCACTGGCCTCCACCAATAAGGTTATGTTTTCTTCCCTGTCACTTGATTTGTTTGTTGGATGGTTTGCTTGATTGTCAGCAGGATCACACAAAAAACTTTAGAGTAGATTTCCATGAAACTTGATGGAGGGATGAGACATGGGCCTAAGAAAGAAAATATAATACGTTGGTGCTCATCTGAACAAAGGGCTGGATGCTGAAATATTTGTTTTGACTTTCTTTAACTTTAACTTTTAGATTTTTACATTTTAATAGGTCTCTAAGAGAATAATTCATGGATCCTGATGAAAAGGAAGGCATATTTATAAAACTCTCATCTATGAGTTTGTGCAATCTGGTGCAGCTTGATTGAATTTAAGACTATTGGCCCTTTGCAGAGGTATTCCCTCTCCTGTGAGCCATCCTGCATGTTAACTGTATAGAGTAATACATCACCAGTGTTAAATAGTGAGTACATGTAATCAGGCATCATAAGATTCTTGGAGTTGTACTTTATTTTCTACATTATTATAATTATTGAATAGCGAACACATGCTAATGCTGCTGAATGGCACAAGAATAACACTGTTCAATATTCTTTTCATTTATTTATTTAATACATTTTAACGTCCTCTGAACATTATTCATCATCAAAAAACCTATACTCCAAAGTACAAAAACACAAGAAAATCTGTTTACATATCGTAACATCTGATTACATCACATTAAGATAGAAGAAGTATCATATACAGCAAGAAGCCATCAACAGATCTGTCACTGCACAAACACATCAAAAATTCCTGACCCAGGACAGATTGATCATCTTTCTCAAATCACTGGTAAGCTAACAGGCAAAATGTCCTCCATCACATTCTAATGATGATTGAGGTCAGTAAACACGTGTGTGCTGCTGTCAGGTTTAGCAGGTATCAGTGCCCTTCCTGCAGATGGACGGCCATCCAATAGTACACGCATTATTGGCCCAACCAGCTGAAACAGAAAGAATGGGTTCATTAATGTTATGCTCAGATAATACAAGTCTGATTTCACCTATAAGGTGCTAGCTAATGAAGAGTAAAGAAATGATGTGACTGATAGAAATGTTGTCGTACCCCTGCTATTGACGTGGAGGCACTGGTATCGGCTGACGGTGTGCTGAACGTTCCAGAAGTTGTAGTTCCAGGGACTCTGGTCCACCCACCTCCAGCCCTGGACACACGTCACATGAAGTTTAACAACCAGCAGACTTTTATCAGACTTTTAACTGTGACGATGAATCGTCTGTTTCTGTCTTTTTTATTGTATTAACCTGGAAGTAAAGTCCCCCCATCCAGGCATAGGAGCTTCCTGCCCTAAGGGTCAGCTGCTGCAGGAAGCTGTACTCAAACAAATCATGGGCAGACGCCAGGGTGGCTCCAAGATTATTGCAATTGGCCTGAAAGTGACACGCAAACACAAACGTATACAGACATATATTATGTTAAGGTAATGAATGAAGCTTTTTCATTTTAAAGAAAGACCAGTTTTCATTTGAGCAGCAGGTACACTTTTTTTGCTGTAAGTAAATCTTTGAGTAAATTTACCGCAGCGTTGCTCCAGGATTTGCCAGCGCTCACATACAGATAGCAGCTACTCTTGTATCTCTCCCAACCAGCAGGACACAAGAAGAAACGACCTATAGAGCAGAGAGGAGCAATGTGACGTCATTACATTGTACAGACAGAGTCTGTTTCAATGTTTCATTTAAAGACAACCAACCTTCGCGTGAAGGAGCCATCTCTCCAGCAAACAACATCTCAGGCTCTTGTGCTGAAAATGAAAAACAAGATCATATTATTTCACTATTAAACACAGAATATAATTATTCACTCATTCATTCATCTTTTTACCTTCAGGAACAAACTCTCCAGCTTCATTTTCTGCCACTGAGGCTGAAAGAGAAAACAGGAGCTCTGTTACAGTTTGACCAGTCAAACACACAGTCGGTTGTTCAGGTTGTTTTCTACGTGAGAGCATCTTACCCAAGTTTTCCTCTTGTAGCTCCTGTTTTCCTTCAACTGGTTCAACGGCTTCAACTAAGCAGGTAAAAGAAGGATAGAAGAGTCATGTAACTGGTCTATGATTTAATTTATTTACTTCAAAACATATTCCAACACAAAGGTCTGGATCAGGGATTCATATGGTCCATTTTGTCCTTAACAGTTGCTTATCATTTCATTTACATCTACATTTCTAAAAATCATATTTCATGTTGTGCAGCAAGTAATTTACCTGTTAACTTCTGATGACATGTGGAGCTGCACAACTGTTTTTAAAGACATTAAACGATGTGAAAAGTGAATCTGACCTGCTTCCGTTGTGACAGCAAGAACACTGCTGAGCACAACCGTGAGGAGGAGGAGGGTCTTCATGATGAAGATGTTGAGGACGATGAGGATTGATGAAGAGACTAAACGTCTGGATGGAGTCAGAGACAATCAAAACAGTTAACAGGCAGAAAATAAAAGACTTCTGTGGAATGAGACGGAGAAAGAGCAGGAGTCTTACCTGTGTGGTAGATGTGTGTTGATGTTCTTCAGGTATCAACTGATGCTGCAGTGATGAAGAGGAGGCTGCTTTGCTCTTTATATACAAACCTGAACCCCAGGTAGAGCACAGAGCATCAGGTGATCAATGCACTGTGATCTAAATGTGACTTTATTTTAATTTTTTTTATCTCTTGAAGTCAACCTTGAATAAAAAACATAATAAAAACGTGAAGCCAATAAGGAAATAGTGTTATCAACATTATTGATTGGACTGATAAAGTGATGACTTGAATTATTAAGTGATAAAACATTGATTTGGGAAATGAAACAAGAAAATTACAAACGACAAAAAGTACTGGAATGTAACATCTAACAATAATACTCGATAAACAAGAATCAGAATCAGGTTTATAGCCAAGTAGGTTAACAATGAATATAAATTAATAAAAAAATGGGAAACAAAATTAAATATTAAGTTATTACAACTACAGTTAGTCCTTCTTTGGCCACAGGAAGTTGAAGTGGGAGACAACAAAGAGTCCATGTGTGTGATATACACTGTAAAAAGCTTAATAAAGAAAGTGAACAGTATGAATCAGTTTAGATTAGAAAACAAACACTAATGATTCCTGTTCACTTTCTTTTCATCTTCAAAGTATTTACAGCACATTTCTTTATCATTTGTTTACTGTTGTATGTTCTTAAAACAACCACCCACAATAAAACTTTACACACCATAACAGACACACTGACCGAGCTGCAGAAGTAAAACTGTTGTGGCTGTAATATAGTGAATGATCTGATAGGGTTAAAGTGATAAAACAGATTTTGTAAAAGTGCCAGTGCCCAAAAAGATAAACAACCCAGTAAATTTCCAAGGAAAACAGCAAAACCACGTGTACACATGTACTGAAATATACAAATTGTATTATATAGATACTGCAATTTGTATTAACGTCAATATATATATATATATATATTTATAAATATAAGCGACATGCATTCATTGTCTTTTTCTGATTATTTTTGCTGTTAATCCTTTTATTTTTATCTATTTCCATTTTGTTCAATGTCTTCTTTTTTAATCTTTTCATGTTCTTTTTCTTTTTGTAATTACAAACCCCAATGATTCCTGTTCACCTTCAAAGTGTATACAACACATTTTTTATCATTTGTTTTTTTGTCGTATGTTGTTAAAACAACTCCACAATAAAACTCCACACCAGAACAGACACACTGACCGAACTGTGGAAGTAAAGCTGTTGTGGCTGTAATATAGTTAATTATCTAATAGCGCTAAAGTGATAAAACAGTTTTTGTAAACGTGCCAGTGCCTTGAAAGATAACCAACCCAGTAAATTTCCAAGAAAAACTGCAAAACCACACGTACACATGAACAAACACAGTCGACTGTTGAACTAAAAATTCAAATATGAAACAATAAATAAAATGGAGTATTTTCACTCCATAAACAAACTGAAGTTCTCTCATTTCTAGAAGTGGTTTTATATTATAAGTTGTGTTAAAAGTACATACAATTGTGTAATTATTTGTAACAATCTCTCAATCATGCTCGGTTACAGGACTCCATATTTTGTAATGTCTTTATTCATGACTGTGTTCTGTTTTCTGTTTTCCTCATGTAGCAGTTTTCATGTTGTTGATTTAGGATCTTCCTCACTGGAGAATACAGGTTCAGTGCAACATCACATACAAAACAATCAAAGTCTTCAAGAGGTGAAAATTAGTTGCATAGTTATGCCGATGACTGACAACTCAACGTGTCTGCAGATCAAATCACACAGGATCAATTGATTTGCTTTTTAAAATGGGATGTCACAACACATTACCAGAATCTAATTGAAATCAGTCACAATGTCAATATGGAGACAGTGTGTGAATTTGAAGAAGATATGTTTTTTCTCTCTGATTTCAATGAGGGGCAACGTTTTTAGGGTACTTTATTTAAGGATCATGTGGTGACATTAACCCAATGTAATACATGCAAAGTGGGTCAGTGGACTGTCCAAATGAGAGCATGCTGGGGGTGTGTTCTCTTTCTATGCTCACTGACCTCCACCAATAAGGTTATATTTTCTTCCCTGTCACTTGATTTGTTTGTTGGATGGTTTGTTTGATTGTCAGCAGGATCACACAAAAAACTTTAGAGTAGATTTCCATGAAACTTGATGGAGGGATAAGACATGGGCCTAAGAAAGAAAACATAATACGTTGGTGCTCATCTGAACAAAGGGCTGGATGCTGAAATATTTGTTTTGACTTTCTTTAACTTTAACTTTGAGATTTTTACATTTTAATAGGTCTCTCAGAGAATAATTCATGGATCCTGATGAAAAGGAAGGCATATTTATAAAACTCTCATCTATGAGTTTGTGCAATCTGGTGCAGCTTGATTGAATTTAAGACTATTGGCCCTTTGCAGAGGTATTCCCTCTCCTGTGAGCCATCCTGCATGTTAACTGTATAGAGTAATACATCAGCAGTGTTAAACAGTGAGTACATGTAATCAGGCATCATAAGATTCTTGGAGTTGTACTTTATTTTCTACATTATTATAATTATTGAATAGCGAACACATGCTAATGCTGCTGAATGGCACAAGAATAACACTGTTAAATGTTCTTTTCATTTATTTATTTAATACATTTAAACGTCCTCTGAACATTATTCATCATCAAAAACATATATTCCAAAGTACAAAAACACAAGAAAATCTGTTTACATATCGTAACATCTGATTACATCACATTAACATAGAAGAAGTATCATATACAGCACAAAGCCGTCAACAGATCTGTCAGTGCAGAAACACTCTGCACAAACACAGCAAACTCCTGAGCCAGAACAGATTGATCATCTTTCAACAATCATTGGTAAGCTGACAGGCAAAATGTCCTCCATCACATTCTAATGATGATTGAGGTCAGTAAACACGTGTGTGCTGCTGTCAGGTTTAGCAGGTATCAGTGCCCTTCCTGCAGATGGACGGCCATCCAGTAGTACAGGCATTATTGGCCCAACCAGCTGAAACAGAAAGAATGGGTTCATTAATGTTATGCTCAGATAATAAAAGTCTGATTTCACCTATAAGGTGCTAGCTAATCAAGAGTAAAGAAATGATGTGACTGATAGAAATGTTGTCATACCCCTGCTGTTGACGTAGAGGCACTGGTATCGGCTGACGCTGCTCTGACTGCTCCAGAAGTTGTAGTTCCAGGGACTCTGGTCCACCCACCTCCAGCCCTGGACACACGTCACATGAAGTTTAACAACCAGCAGACTTTTATCAGACTTTTAACTGTGACGATGAATCGTCTGTTTCTGTCTTTTTTATTGTATTAACCTGGAAGTAAAGTCCCCCCATCCAGGCATAGGAGCTTCCTGCCCTACGGGTCAGCTGCTGCAGGAAGCTGTACTCAAACAAATCATGGGCAGACGCCAGGGTGGCTCCAAGATTATTGCAATAGGCCTGAAAGTGACACGCAAACACAAACGTATACAGACATATATTATGTTAAGGTAATGAATGAAGCTTTTTCATTTTAAAGAAAGACCAGTTGTCATTTGAGCAGCAGGTAAACTTTTTTTGCTGTAAGTGAATCTTTGAGTAAATTTACCGCAGCGTTGCTCCAGGATTTGCCAGCGCTCACATACAGATAGCAGCTGCTCTTGTATCTCTCCCAACCAGCAGGACACAAGAAGAAACGACCTATAGAGCAGAGAGGAACAATGTGACGTCATTACATTGTACAGACAGAGTCTGTCTTCAATGTTTCATTTAAAGACAACCAACCTTCGACTGAAGGAGCCATCTCTCCAGCAGACAACATCTGAGGCTCTTGTGCTGAAAATGAAAAACAAGATCATATTATTTCACTATTAAACACAAAATATAATTATCCACTCATTCATTCATCTTTTTACCTTCAGGAACAAACTCTCCAGCTTCATTTTCTGCCACTGAGGCTGAAAGAGAAAACAGGAGCTCTGTTACAGTTTGACCAGTCAAACACACAGTCGGTTGTTCAGGTTGTTTTCTACGTGAGAGCATCTTACCCAGGTTTTCCTCTTGTAGCTCCTGTTTTCCTTCAACTGGTTCAACGGCTTCAACTAAGCAGAGAACAGAAGGTATTAGAAGCGTCATGTAACTGGTCTATGATTTAATTTATTTACTTCAAAACATATTCCAACACAAAGGTCTGGATCAGGGATTCATATGGTCCATTTTGTCGTTAACAGTTGCTTATCATTTCATTTACATCTACATTTCTAAAAATCATATTTCATGTTGTGCAGCAAGTAATTTACCTGTTAACTTCTGATGACATGTGGAGCTGCACAACTGTTTTTTAAGACATTAAACGATGTGAAAAGTGAATCTGACCTGCTTGCGTTGTGACGACAAGAACACTGCTGAGCACAACCGTGAGGAGGAGGAGGGTCTTCATGATGAAGATGTTGAGGATGATGAGGATTGATGAAGAGACTAAACGTCTGGAGGGAGTCAGAGACAATCAAACCAGTTGACAGGCAGAAAATAAATCTGTGGAATGAGACGGAGAAAGAGCCGGAGTCTTACCTGTGTGGTAGATGTGTGTTGAGGCTCTTCAGGTATCAGCTGATGCTGCAGTGATGAAGAGGAGGCTGCTCTGCTCTTTATATACAAACCTGAACCCCAGGTAGAGCACAGAGCAGCATGTGATCAATGCACTTTGATCAAAATGTGACTTTATTTGTCTTTTTACTGTCTTAAAGACAACCTTGAATAAAAAACATAATAAAACGTGAAGCCGATAAGGAAATAGTTTTATCAACTATTATTGATTGGACTGATAAAGTGATGACCTGAATTATAAAGTGATAAAACATTAATGATGCTGTGACCCATAAAATACCTGACAGCTCTTTCTGAAACATGTGATTGACAAAAAGTAAACAATTACTTTAGCAAGGCATTTGTACTGGGATTATACGTTAAGAAATTATACATTATTATGGTGCTAATAGTATTAAGAATATTCTTATTTTGTAACAATAAACTTTATTCACTTGTATGTGACTGAAGCAGGATTCAAACATTTCAGGACTGCAGTTTGGAAAATGAAACCAGAAAATTACAAATAACAAAAAGTATTTGAATGTTACATCCGACAATAATACTTGATGAACAAGAATCAGGATCAGGTTTATAGCCAAGTAGGTTAACAATTAATATAAATTAATTAAAAAATGGGAAACAAAATTAAATATTTAAATATTACAAGTACAGTTAGTCCTTCTTTGGCCACAGGAAGTTGAAGTGGGAGACAACAAAGAGTCCATGTGTGTGATATACACTGTAAAAAGCTTAATAAAGAAAGTGAACAGTATGAATGAGTTTAGATTAGAAAACAAACACCAATGATTCCTGTTCATCTTCAGAGTGTTTACAACACATTTCTTTGTCATTTGTTTATTGTCTTATGTTGTTGAAACAACTTCAACAGTAAAACTTTACAAACAGGGCAGACACACTGACCGAACTGCAAAAGTAAAACTTTTTACTGGTTGTATTAAAGTTAATAATCTAACATGGCTAAAGTGATAAAACAGTTTCAGTAAACGAGCCACTGCCCTTAAATATATATATAAAAAAAATAAAAATAAAAGTTACAAGGAAAACTGCAAAAACGCACGTACACATGAACAAACACAGTCAACTGATGAACTGGAAATTCAATCATGACCTGAAATATACAAATTGCTGGATATAGATACTGCAATTTGTATTGCAGACATGCATTCACTATGGGTTTTTCTGATTATTTTAGCTGTTTAGATGTTACACAATTGTTTTTGTGTAATGTCTTCTTCTTTTAATGTTCTTATTCTTATATGTAGTTACTTAGGTTGGGCCTTTTCACCATTTTGATCTGGTCATATATTTTATTATTGTTGCATTGACATTGTATTTTTTTGTAATTCAATGTGTTGGACTGCAGATGTTGAAATGATGAAATGTTCTGTTCTGTGAATGTCTGAGGCCAACTTTTTTTTATTTTTTTTATTTTTTTTAAACGTGTTTATTATTTTCCAGAATGAAAAAGGAACACAGGACAAACAAAAATGAAAAGGATAAGAAAAAAAAGACCCACCCCAAACTATCAGGATCAGCACATCCTAGTAAAGAATTAACAGAAGCCACAGTCATGACAATAAATTAAACATACAAATTTACAAAAGACTACACAAAGTGAAGAGTAAACTAGCAGATACACACAGCGTTGCGTTTCACAATGATCCATACTTTAGTCCTTTCCTTGAAACAGTTGCAGTACAGGGTCCCACATCCTATCAAATATGTCTCCCCTGTCTTCATTATGAAGTCTCAGTCACTCCAGGTGAAGCATATTTGCCATTTCTCTCAACCACTGATCGTACGTGGGTGCAATGTCAGACTTCCACCCACGAAGAATTATCTTCTTCGCGATCACAGTTCCAAATAGGATAGCTTTTTTCTCATATTTATTGGCAGAAGACAAAGGGGTGGTTGCCCCGAGAATGGCTACAAATGGATCCGGCTCCCAACATTTCCCGTAAGCCGTAGAGAAGCAGTGAAAAATACTTTTCCAGTATGTGTACAGTTTCTGAGGCCAACTTTTGCCAAAAACCTTTTTGCAAAATCTGCACGTAAAGACAGAGTGTCTTGAAATGTGTTCTATAAATTATTATTACAACCACATCGTTGGCTGAAGGTCGTCGACTCCTAATTTTATAAGACACCTGAGCTGGTGCAGGATTTACTGGCCAGGTTTTGTTGCCATCATGCCTCCTGGAGCTCTGAGCGTCCCATTGCCGACAAATTATAGAAACTTTGCAGAGACTGATTCATCATTTTTCAACTAATGGGAAACTGATGCTCTTGCACTCTTTGTATTTCAAAGGAACATCTCCCCCGCAGACGAGCCACGTTACGCTGTGACTAACTCTGAGCTGGCACGCAGTCTGATTTGCTAAAAAGACGTAAGAATGTGGTGAGTGGGACGATCATTGAGAAAAGCTGCAGCGTCATTGGGTGAGAAATAGTAGCTGGGAAAGTATTTTTGGGAACCGGCCAAATCGGACGCTTTCTGACAGCATCACTCACATCTCACTGCTAGCAGGTCGGGGGGCCGTGTACTGCTGAAGCCTGCACAAGTTTTCACACTGACCATTTTAAAAACTCCTTGTGTTTTGACAGAATTCCTCTCTTCCCACTCTATCGCTCCTCTGACTGTGCTGCCGCCCGGTCACCAGGACAGCTAATGGGGTTGTCAGTGGTTAGCAGGCCTGTGATGCTGTTGTTGGGAAACATTAACACAACAACACCACCACAATGAACGTGCTATCGGGCCTGGCCATGGCAACATGCAGACGCAAGTTAATGAGTAGGACTTTAATGAGCCGGGCTGTCGCTGTGTTGGGGGAATTTTCCTGAGAATATTATGAAAGAGAATGAAAGGAAATGTACAACAGCCCCGTTGCTTTATGACAAGCATGCTGGTAGGATGGGCGCCCCTTTGTCGAAAAGCATATCTACACGTATACAGCATTTATCATTAAACCTAACTATAAATATCCAAGATTTTATGAGATGTTTATGGCGGAAATGTCTCAACCATGTTACACCTTCATATTTACAGTCATGTACAAAATAAACACCTAACTCTTCTGTTTATAAGCTTTAGTTAAAATAGGGATGGCAAAATTGTTAGGCCCAGTGTTTTGGTAAATACCCTGACAAACATAAATGTGAATATTGGACACACACACACAAACACACATTGGGAGACATTGGATTTTTTTTAGAAATGAAATCCCAGTGCGGTACACTGCATGTTTGTGTTAAACCTGGTGTCAGGGAAGAGGAGGACAGGCTTTCGGCTCAGCCAGCAGCCGCCGCTCCTCAGTAATTTACAGGTCTGCCAGGGAGAGCTCACACAGCAAGAGGCGTACGAGTATTTAGAAATGTGGAATGAACTCCAGATCGGGAGATTGAGCCACCGGTGGATGTATGATTTGTTCCTGTTGACTTTACTGCAGGTTTTTTTTTTTTCTGTGGGGATATGAATATATTTTCTTTTCTATGCCAGATTTAGGACTTGGCAGAAACCCATGAGCCTGAGGTTTTGTGAGGTAGCTTATGTGTGCGTTTGTAGTAGGTGGGAGTATTTTCTGTGTTTTCATGCCTCGGAAGTAATGTCTGGGTTTGTACTTTGCTTTGAGAAAATGTCATGTGCAGAATGCTTCATGCCTTTTGTGCAGCTTGTCAAGATGAACTTTGGTCAGGGTCACTGTTTATCACACTTCTGAGGATTTTATTACAGAATGCGGCAGACAGCCAACTCAAATTAAAAAGGTGGGAGAGGAAGCGCACACGTTATCTTATGTTATACAATATAATGAATATACACTTCAAGAGTAATAATGATAATCACAAGTAGTAGTGAAGAGGAGGAATAACCAATCAGGCTTGTAAAACATTCAAAGAGCTTTCATTGTGAAGTGTAAACGATCAATAACAAGCTTATATATTTGTGAAGAGCTGACAATAAGGATACAGAATATACTAGTAAAATATTCTGTTAAATGTCCAATTAAAATGTGAATAATTACGGTGGTCCTGAAGTCACATCACGACAAACCTCAAAAAACAAAGACAAATAAGAATCTCTAATCTGTTGTCCAAAATAATCGGATCTGAGTAGATGTGAGCTTCTGTTTGTAACCTGCAGCCACTAAGGTTCTACTCTTTACGAACTGAAAACATCGGAGCTCCCTCTATTTTGTTGCATGTTGTAAGAAATTTGTGATTCGTGTTAATTAAGTTTATGAATAAAGAGACTTGTATGATTATCGTACTGATGATTAGTAAGAGTTCCCAGGTCAGTTGAAGCGCCGGGAGGCCGGGCTTCTGAACCTGGTGAGCAGAGATTGAGCAAACAACAGCAGGAGGAGGAATGAGTCGTAAAAGTCAATAGAAAGTCAGACTCACTTCAGGGTCACGGTGGCCTCAGCGCTTATTCTCTCCTGTGACAAAAGGCTGAATTTGAAACGACAGCAGAGATTACAAAGCTCTCATATCAATGAGGATTGAGTCATAAAAAAAAGTCTGCGATAGGACAACCTTTAAATGTAATTCTGGTTTTGACCTTGGACTGTCCTTTAAACCGTCTAAATCAATGCGCTTCTTCTCGCAGCAGCTGAATAAGGATCCAACAAGAGGATTTAAAATCTCTTGTGAGTCTCTCTCCAGATGGTACTGGTAACATGACCATGGACTCTAACTCGGCAATGACCACGTCAGACCCCAACATCTGGGCAGCAGCCATAAAAAAAAATGGAGACGGCTCGGGTAAGCACAAGTGGAAAGCAGCTCCTGCAAGGTAGAGAAAACCTGCCACATGCTGCCAAACAAGGTGCCACACTAAAGTGCATAGTATAATATGGTGATTTTTTGTACATATTCTAAAGCCCACAATTAAGAATTACCACATTGTGGTCGTATGCCTCCGCCAACCTGCACAGTGTCAGGCATCCATTTTTCCCCAGACTTGTGTGAGGTTACCTTTACCTTTAACCTTTGACAACTGAAATTAGATCTATTAGTCTATGAATCCATGGTTAAAATTTGAAGAAATACCACAAAGGCAGAGGCTACCATTTTTCTTTCTGAGGTCACAATCTGTTTTTCTTTTCCATCTGATTTGAGGACATTTCCTCCATGTTTTACTGAACTGCTGCATTCACAAAACCCTAAACATGTTTACGTAAGGTCACAGCAGCTTGACCTTTGACCATCAAACTCTAATCAATTCATCCATGAGTTTGAGTGAACATTTTAACCAAATTTAAAGAAATTCCCCTGAGGTGTTGAAATATCGTGTTCTCAAGAATGGAAGGGATGGACAACCTCAAACATAACCCCTTGAGCTTAAGGCTGTATCTGGCCCAACTTTCATTATATTCATGTTAAAAACTTGTTTTTTAACATTCTTGGTCATGAGCAGATAAAGGTTAAGGACCCTGCATGTTTAAAGTTCGGAGAAACAGTCGCCTTAAAGGATTTGGTCGTTTGCTTGTATTCACAGACCTGCTGGAAAAAATACGTGTAGGAGCACAGATGAGTAAGAGCGGTTCCTCCCCCTCCGCTGCCCTCAAGTACCCTTGAGCAAGTCGGCCAGCATCACACCAGGCAGCTCCTGATGCGTCAGTGTTTGAATGTCTGGAGCCTCTTCTCCTCTGCATCTCCTCCCCCAGGCAGTTATAATTAAGATTGTGCTGTGAGTCTATCTTTCTGCTAAAGTAAAAACATGTTCCGAGGATGATTACATGCTTTTAAACCTGTCTGGTGCCCATTGGGGCAGTAAGTCATTCTCGTTTGACTCCACAGAGTCTAGCGACTTTAAAATGTCTATAAACAACAAGAACTATGTTGTATACTCGTTGAGTTGTGCACTTAAATTCTACAAAGGTCACATGAAGTCATAGAACGGAGAACATAATGTTTGTGCGTGCTGATCCCTTCTGTGTAACCAAGCTTACTTATAGGCACGGAGAGATGTAAACACTTCCTCATCCATATAATCCCTCGCGTGCGTGGTTTTTCTTAAACTGTGGTTCACAACCCCGACTGAGACACAAGCTGACTTCTTTTGTTGAGGAGTGTGACTCAGCGTGCACGTCCATGCACTGAAAACACAAATGCCACAGCCCAACGCAACAATACAAATTCAATAAAAGATGCTATTTATGCGAAAACCAGAAACTTTAGTGGCCTACACAAGACAGATGTTTAAGCTGTAGACTCTGATGTTCTCACCGAGAACATTTTATTGAAGTGAGAATACAGTTACCCTTGTTTAACACACTGTATTGTTGCTCTTGTTGTTAAATAAAAAACAGGTTTTATTGTAATGATTCAACTGGAATTTAAGTCTCTAAACTTGTATTTCCCAGTTTTTTACATTATGACTGAGTGTTGACGGGTGCACAACTTTGAAAAATAAAATGCTTAGCTGCCTCAAATGAGATATTTTTACAGCATTTAATTTGGAGGAGCTGGTATTATTCTCCAGTCAGGAGAAGTGTTTAAACTACTCTGCCTTTTTGTGGTGAAACACATCCTCAGGAGAAGATAATCACACACACACAGACACACACACACACACACACACAGAGACATGCACTGTCGTCTCTACATCCTACCAGGATTGGTGAAAACATGAAAATAAACAAAGCACAAAAATGTCTCTAAATCTTTCCAGGTGACGTTATAGTGAACGAACTTGGGTGCAGGTGATGTAATTTGGGGTCTGAGCCGTAGCGGTGGAGCATCGAATAACGAATAGCTTATTTCTCTTGTTCTTTGACTTGTTAGTTTGGCCCATGTCCCATCCACCGATATGGAGGAGGGTTTATGACCTATACTGCAGACAGCCACCAGGGGGCAATAAAAATCCAAATGACATGGCTTCACTGTTGGAGAGCTGTCATGTTGTCCATCTTCATATTCACTCTATGGTTATGACAAATAAATTGTGACACCCTCCCGTCAAAGAATCAAGTGATTGAAATTCTAACCCTGCCTCAGATTTTTTCATGTTGCAGTTGATCAAAGTTACGATGTGGAAAATAATCTGCCTCCTGCCACTTCCTGTTTATTGTTTTCACATTATGTGTCTCGTGAGAACAATGAACAATGGAAGGAAAAGCAAATCAAAGGGATGTGTCATTGACGCGTAGTTAAGAGACAGTTACTCGAGCTCGACCAGCACAGATAAGACTTCGTCCATATTGCTTTGAGAACACTGGATGAATATTTCATGATCTTTAAGATTAATGAAGCATTGGTGTATGCGCCCATAAGTTTATTATTCTACAGTGTCATTACAGCCTCCCAGGGCACTTATATTTAAGTATCCTGTATTGGGAACATTACGTTCCGCCTTTATTTCCACTTTTCATTTATTACATAAGGTTGGACTCCTCCGTTTTACTCCCCATCTGTGATTCATCTCCTCTACGTACATGCCTTGAATTGCCTGGGAGTCCATATGCTTGTGGAAGTTGCTGCCATCCGCTACCATAATATTGAATTTTTACTGCTCTCACTCAGAACAGCCTCCGCCAGCGCTCAGTTCAAGTGTATCCTAAACATTACCCACAGAGAGCGGAGCTGTCCGGCATGATGGAGAGGGAGGGAAACACTCATTAAAAGGAAGAGGTGTGTTGGGGGATTTGATCTGTATGGCCACCGTTGGATTAAGCTATAGTTGAGGTAATAAATCTTCATTAAGGTCGTTTTGCTGAAGTGGATTGTGAAGCGTTTCGTGGTGATGAAGAGAGGGGAGGAGGAGGAGACGGAGAGGGAGGAGTCAGGTGGAGAGGACAGCTTTGTCCCCCCACACGGATCATCTGGAAAAGCAACTGGTGCTTCCCTGTACCCTTGTCTCCTCCTTCTTCCTCCCTCCTTCTCTCCTTTCCCCCTCGCCATCCCAAATTAACTAACGTCTTCATTAATGTCTCATTACAGTTGAGTCAGCCCCTCTAACCCACTGCCACATTAGAGTGCACATTGCTCATTTGCTTTGTAGAGAGACGAGCACTTTCCCGTGTTTTAGTCTGCACTGGAACGCTCTAAATGCATCAGTGTAATTACCGATGATCACTTTGGAAAATGCTCATTTTATCTGCTCTGCTTATTATAACTTACTATTTAGTGTCAATATACCCACACACTTTAATTGAATCATAATTTATATAAATATTCATGAAAACCCTTGTATAAGCTCATGCTCAAAAATAAGTACTTATCCATCGAGGGAATTAACAAAATAAACCTGCACTGTCTCATTGTTAAATTACCTCAAACTAGGAGGTCTTGTTGGTCGTCTGTGTCTGTTTTGTCATTATATTTACTATTATGCGAAAACTACTTGATGGATAACCAGGAAACTTGTTGGAACCAATCAACTAACAATTTGTATCATTTCTATGATCATAATATAATAATGATGTGCTACTGTCAGTCCTGGTCTTTATGATCCCTCTGCAGACGGACAGATGTTTCTGTTAGAGATACTCGACAGGACCATTTTCTTGTAACTCCATAACAACCATCTACATCTTCATCGTCCTTTAACTAAGTTGACTGCTAAATGCAGTCTGAGTTACGACTCGGTCCATAATCCCTGATCTGCCTCCTCTTAAACTTGCAGCTGAAAGGAGTCCTGCTAGTGGTAAACCTGACCTATGATGAACTCCATCCATAATCCATAGGTTCAGTAGACTTTGGCAAGAGATGCAGGGTCATATATTCCAATCTGTTAGTTTGAACCTCTCGAACTTTGAAAACTAGTCGGAACATCCTCAACACACGCAAATGCCAACCTTCCTCCTGAGGCTCTTGGACTGGAAGCGAGAGGAAACTACTAACCTCTGTTTTGAGATACAGCTCCAATATGGTTTCAATAACATTTTGTATCTTTAAATCTTATCATCATCACATCCATGATCTGATTGATGATGATTCTGATGCCTATCCGGGGTTAGGTCACCATGGCAGCAGGTCAAGAAAAGTAACCCAACGTTCTTGTTAACATTGTCTGGCTTGTCCTCGATGCTCCTGAGGCTCCCACACCAGATAAGATAGATAATCTCCTCAGCGTGTTATAGGTTGGATCACACAGACCTATGGAGCAATAGCAGTACGTGTCTTGTGTAAAAATACACATTGATCTCATCTGATGGTTATGTAACAGCACATGGATGCAGCTTAGAGCAAATCCTCGGTGATTCACTTGGGTTTGAGACATAAAGACTGAAGATCCACAAGAATACACTCAATATAGCGGATATGACTCTAGTCCACTTGGGTTTGTGTGTAAGAAACAAGGGGGACATGTGAGGATCTCTACCTTATCTCCACCGAGGAGACTCTGTTTTCACACTTGTCCTTTTGTTTGTTGCCAAAATTACACAAAAATTGATTTCAAAAATCTAAATTTGTGAGATACAGTGTTCGTTTTTGTACATTTTCACTGATTTCCCTGGGAAACGTTTACGAATCTTGGTGAAATAAACTAAGCATATTTAGGCGACTGAAATGTTTGCAGGTAGGTGCAGCTTGATTGAACTTTAGAGAAAGATTGGCCCTTGGCTCAGCTATGTGTTCTACCGAGTGTGTTCTAATTTGTTTGCTGGCTTGTTTATTTGTTATTCAGCAGGATTACCCCCAAAACCACAGGATGGATTTCCACAAAACACTGTGGAAGGATGGGACATGGCCAAGAGAGAACCTATTACATTTTGGCGTGGATTCGGACAAAGGAGCTGTACCGGGTTTAGTTTTTTCTCTTTCTTTAAGTTTGTTACTTTTTTTCCAGGAAATGTTTCATGGATCTTGATGAAAATGTCCGGTATATTTAGGACACTGATACCTCCGAGGGCGAGCGATTAGGAACAGCTTATGGCACTGCATGGCCTTGGCTGACGCACTCCAGAGAGCCATTCTAGTAATTACAGTAAGGAAGGTTGGCAAAAAAGTTATGTTTTATTTCCCCAGCGATAAGTATATCTAAGCAAACTGGAAAGTAAGGGACATGTCAGTCAATCAAAATCAGTTTTCACCCACACAGTCTTGAGCAAAGCTTTAATCAGGCATAATAACTCCTACCTGTGTGGGTGCACCGTGGCTGTGCACCTCCGGTAAACTCCACAGCACTGACAGGACCTCTGAGAAGCAGCACACAGCCAGTGGGTGAAGTAAAATACCTCTAATACTGCATGTCACCGAACTGCTTATTACACTGTAGCACATTGCCTATACCTCCACCTACACATGTTAAATACACAACGTGTGTGTGCATGGGACAGCTTTGTGGTTGATGAACATATTCTGGACCTGTCTGTGCTGAACGTTCATAAATTCAATTAATATTAATCCTCTTATCAACTGCTGGCAGGACAACAAACAAAGTGTGTTTCCACAAAATGTTGCAGTTTTCGTTTAGCATATTTTATATATCTAGTGGCATTTCATCCTCTAGCTGCAGAAGACAGTATGAAGCATGTTGTCAATGCTGCATTGAGATGCTTGACAAAGAAAAACTTATTAAATAATTACTGCAGTTGGCCATTGAAGTGTAACCAAAAATGCCTTAATTTAAATTAATTCATTATCAGTGAGTCATTTGTCATTCTGCAACCTCTTATTTTTAGACTGAAACCTCCCTTTATAATGTGGCAGCAGATCAGCCTGCGTGTGTTTGCATGGCTGTTAATCACGCCTGTCAAGATTTGCACGTCAATTGCATGACACAGAAAAATGCCAAAGCAATTGATCTGAAAACTACTATGGACGAAATAAATGCATGAAAAATGAATAGGACTCTTTTTGCAATGTTAGCTGTGTACGATGAGCTGTCATAGTAAATAAGTAAAGCTACATTGATCAGCTTTAGCCGTATGTCCCAAAACATGAACGGTGGCCTAGTTCTTATGACAATGATGTTTGTTCAAGTGCAAATTTTTCTGAATTTGATTGAATATAATTAGTTATTTGATGCTATAATAACAGGGTGTAACGTCCTGATTGTCGGTTGAGACTGACTCATGATTGGTCGAGCATGTGTGTATCCAATCGCCGCACTGCAGAGTCTGGCTCTAAATGTGCGAGGTAGCGTTTCATTCGGCGATACTTTGGCTTCACTTCTGGAGGAAGTTGCAATTTTGTCGTCCACCTTTATATATCGCCTATGCTATAATACAATACCGCTCAACAGCCCATTGAACTACATCCTCCAAAACGATTGTCAGACACCTTAAACACAAACAGCGTGACCCTGAGTGAAAATGGTTTATTTTTGTATGACACTGCTTTACTGCAGAGGTTGTGTGAGACAGTGGCGACTCCCTGTGGCCAGAGCAGAGGCGCTCGTGTACATTTGAGTATGTTATTGAATTTAGGGAGAGTAAACCTCAGCCCAGTTTGAGCTGTCTGGACCATAAAGACGAGAGGTCCATCGATCTATATGTGATAGATACCTTTTATGGCCCCGGGTTGGTGAATGGAGGTTGTATATGTTGGTGCAGTGTTATTATTGGGGTATTGAATGGAGGCTGTTATATCCCTGAGTCATACACCTACATTGCGATGACAGCAGAATATTGTGGAGGAGCCAGAGAAAAGTTTCTCCTCCGTCTCTTGCCTATCCGTCAAATATGATTATATCTGTCTCTCTCTCTCTCTCACACACACTCTCTCTTTCTCTCTCTGTGACCTTACAACCTCACAGGCTACCACTTATTATCTCCGACACTCTCATCTCTAAATCTGGCAGGATTTATTCACTCTGGCAGCAACGTCTAAGACGCTTTATCTCGGAGATATAATTTAGTTTTTTTATTTTCAAGAGTTTACAGAAAGACTTTGGGCGTCGTAACTCACAATCTCCTCCGAAGAAAGATTACGGCAGGTTTCTCTCGTTTTCTGCTCCAGATTACATCCCTGTCTCCCTCTGTCCTCTGGTCGACCTTGCCAACAAATTTACTGTCCCAACAGATGAAAATGCTACGGTACATAAAGGCCACGAAAACGACTTCAGCGATAAACTTATATATCAGTCATGTAATGTAATATGACCAACAGCAGTTAAATACCTTTGTTTTTTATTCTGTCCGACCATGACTCCTCCTAAGTTTATGTCTCTTTTTAAATTACCATGTGAAGAAGAGGTAGCTAACTTTATTACATCACCTCAGTCCACACAGTCTCAAAGAAATGGAAATGACTCTACTTTCAGTATTTTGGGATTCACCTAAAAGCCTGAGGGATCAAGGTTTGAGGCTTTTATGGTAAAATCAGGGGCAGACTTAATAAAAGCAAAATGGATTTGCTGTTCATAAAGATTTTTTACAGGTACCACAGTCGCAGAACAAATCTGATATATGTCATAATACAGATAATTAAATGAAGTATCATCCACTGTTAATAGAAATGAAACAAATTTGGAGTTATATGATATGAGAAGATGAGATGCAGATGGGGGCACACTTGGCAGGGGAGTGAAAGGCTCGGTTCCAGGAGGGTTGGGCCTGTCGGTTCATTAAAAAATATTACCCATATCACTCAGCATGCCTCACAGCGCCTGTTCATGTCCCCCTGGCTGCAACCCATTGTTGACTCTGCCGAGAGGGAACATTTTCTCGTCAAAAATCCCAGTTTGAGATGCACGACAGGGAAGGAGAGGCTGCGTCGCGCTGGAAAAGTGAATAAAACAACGATGTCCAGGAGCTTGTTGTAATCAACTTTATATTTTTCTCAAATCTAATTTCATTTCTGGGCCTCCCACACTAAGATGGACTGAAATACGATTGCATTCAACAAACCTCCGGGAAGGATTTTATCCCTAGAAATAGAAGCCTCAGTGTGTAGTGTGTGTGTGTGCAGAGGCTGCAGAGCCGTGCCATGTACAGTAATGAAGGAGTACACAGAGAAATTGATTAAAAAATAGGGAAAAAAAGCTTAGAGTCAAACAGTGCACGAGAGAAAAAGCGATCAGAGATAAACAGACACTGGCGTCCTGTGTGGGTGGACGGAGACTGTGAGGTTTCTCTTGATGTTTTTTAGTTTTTTTCGGGCCCTTTCATGATATCTCGGTCTCACAGGAGCTCCTCACTACGAGCACCTTCTTTGCACTGAATACACTCAAACACGGGGTCAAAGCAGCGTTAGTGATGAAACATAAAACATGACTTCTGAACTGAGGCGCCACTGTTGCCATAGCTATGGGCGAGCGGGAGCAGCAGCTGAAAACCTCCAGGAAGAAGAGGCAGTAAATATTTCACTTGAATCTACTAATGTAAAACCTCATGTTTGTCCTGTATGGAGAGTCAGAGGATCACCTAAGTCACAGGGGTTCATCTCACGGGGAGTGTGATCGTGCTGGAAAGGTGAACTGACTAACATCTAAGGAGTTGTTCTCCAATTTTATGAAAACGCAACAAAACAACACACAAACTTCGGCTGGTGCTGGCACAGGAGGAGAGAGAGAGAGAGATATGAAGCTGTTGGCAGTGAGGGACGCATGAATATCAATTTTTGCAAGTTGTTGAGTTTATGAGTTTCAGAAGCAGCATAAAAGTCGCGTGACTGTTTTTAATTCATCATCATTTAATGCAGTTTTCCAGTTGTCTGAAAACATTTCCTGCTGAATGTCTGATATTTTCTGAATTTTCATGTGGCTCGTCTTCCAGCCGTAAAAAAAGGGTTCCTGAAGAGAGTGAGACGTTTTCTGTTTGTGAAAAAGTGTCAAACCTCAAACGCCTCAGGTCTCGTGTATTCAACCGAAACTACTGCATGTGAGGGAATCTGTATTTCTCTGTCTTCCTTTAAGGATTTTGATTGTATGATGGGTCCGTGTGATCGCTGTGTGTTGCTGCAGAAGAGAGAAGCCCTCAATCTCCGACTCCGACGGACTTGACACGACATGACACCCCCCGACATGATGGTGCGCGTTGCCACTGTTTTTGTTCACTCTTCTTTAACTCCGCAGCTGCTCTGCTGGAGATGAAGTGTGTCAACAAGAAGTCACTGTGTCTGTTTTATCTGCAGAGGAAAGAAAAACAACAAACAAAATATGCTCAGAAAATCCAGTCTGTTTCCCTACAACCCATTATACGTTCTTTATTTATAATCTGGGTACAATTTTGCACGCAATACTTGTTTTTGTTGCCTTGTTTGTGATTATCATGTTGACACATCAGTGAACTTTTCGTATTTTTGTTGTTATTGGATTAATTAGTTGATTCAAATACGTCTTCATTACGTCTTGTGGCTTCGGTGAGGTGAGTTGGTTACGCTCCTGATCAGATTAGTTCCTGCCCTCAATCTACATTTCGTGTTGCGAAATTTTTTTACAAATAAACAGCATTGCTTGCCCGTCTTGTGCCTTTCTGATAGGATTAGCGGAAACAAACAGGCGACAAATGTGCAGGCGTAGAGAGGAAAAGAACATACATACACCGCAAGTGAACCCTGAGCAGTGAGACCTGAGTTCAGTGTGTAGAAGCTACGGAAGCTGGGATATCACCCCCGCTGGTGACTGCTGGACTGATCTCAGTGTTTTGTTGGGGCGAGATCGAGCAGCTTTTAATCCCGTGGACAAAAGCTACAGCAAACCAGACCTGGATTCATGTTTTGACATGGACCTGGTGGGTGAGAGAAAACTATTCATATTCATTCAGGATGTAAACCTTAGCCCTTCACCAGTAGGAACTGTCAGAGATGGGGAAATCTCAGGCGTGTACAGAGTAACAAGAGCGTCCACTTTTTTACCCACTCTGCTCCCAGATGGTTTGAACACATTTCTGTTCCAGAGGCTGCACTTTAGTTCTGACTGGACCGAGGCTGCTCTTTGTGTGCAGACCATGAACTGTATATAAAGATGGACAACACGTCTCCACCTTCTACTGACGAACAAAAAAAGAGACCAAAATATCCACGATGCAGCTGCTGCCATCTGATGCTTTAGAACCTGAGTAGTGATCGTGTTGTCCAATCCGGTCCCAGGTCAGTCTCAGCTGTCAATTATCGCATCAAAAAAACAAACTAACACCAAACTTACTGGGAAAACAGTAGGAGACCGCCCATGACAGACACATTCCATCCACCCATTATCTGTAATGGTTGTTCTTTGAAGGTCGTCAGGGGAGCTGGGGCCAATCCCAGCTGACATTTGGCGAGAGGCGGGCTGGAGGTCGGCCGCAGGGCCAACACACACAGAGAGACAAACAACCATTCACTCTCACATTCACACCAACAGAGTCTCCAATTAACCTCTAGTCCCCTACATGTCTTTGGACTGTGGGAGGAGACCCAGAGAAAACAACGTGTTAACTTATAACAGAATCTAAATTGACTTAAGGTGTATTTTGAAAATGTTTGCTTGGTCCATGTCCGATCCACTAACATGGCTGGATTTATGACCACTACTGGAGCCAGCCACCAGGGGACAATCAAGACACTTTGGCCGTGTCGTCCATCTTCATGTCCATTCTGTGGCGTGAACACATTCATGCTGCGGAGGGTCGCTTGAGTATTAAAGGCTTTTCTTTAACTTCCTTTTTAAATTGTATGAGAATGTGAAGACAAACAAATAAAACAGTGAGTACAGAACAGTTTTTTCCCCATGGCAGTGGGGCTCACAAACAAGCCCCCTGCATCACACTGACTCTGTAGACACCCCCCCCCCCCCCCCTCGCACATAATTTATATCTCTATATTATTGGCATTATCACCAATCTATGCACCTTAGAACCGCACGAACCTCTCTTACTGTATATATTGTTGTTCAATATTGTTGTTGTTTTTATATTGTTGTTTTTAAATTGTTGTTTGTACAGTGCACCAACCACACCAAGGCAATTTCCTGTATGTGCAAATATACATGGCAATAAAAATAATTCTGATTCTGATTCTGATAACACGCAGTCCTTATCATACGTCTTTGTGCTGATGAGACAAACTCAAACCCAGAAATGAAATACAAATTTGAAAACATGGATATTGTGAAAATGATCCATTGCATTACAGCGTTGATATCCATCAGACAGCTATTGTTTTGTTTTCCCTCTCGGCAAATACAGATAAAAAATGCAATTAGCATCATCTGTGAGCAGCGCAGACAGATACACAGATACACTTTAAACTGAAAACAGCACATTCAGGTGAGATGCTGTAATAATTGGATCAGATGCTGTACGACCCTGTTTCTCTGCTGCTGCTTCACTTCTGCATCACTTATCTTTCCCCCCCGTCCACGTTATCCATTGTTCCTCTCCTCCACCTGAGGAGGTCGTTCACCTGCCTCCTCTCCCTCTGCCACCTGGCCACAAAGACCGATGTTGGAGTGAGCAACAGGAGACAGAGAGAGCCGCCGCGGTATCGCAGCGCTTCATCTTCATGGCGTTTGGTTCAGCAGCATCGTGTCACTGATGACTTTTTCCACATTACTCCCTCGGCTGCAAAAAAGTCCATCCAACTCTCTCTCTCTCTCATTCTGTGGACTCCTTCAGAAAAAGAAAAAAAACCTTCCTCTTGAGCTCACGTTGCATCAGTGTTCTGTCGTGTTCTCATTTCAGTTTTGTCTCAGTCAGGTTTTTGTCACTCACACAGGGATGGAGGCTTAATTGGCATGCACAGCATCATACACACACACACACACACACACACACACATACACACACACACACACACACACACACACACACACACACACAATGGCTTGGCCTCCTGTCTCTGATGCTGTCTGCGGCAAGTGCACAGGAGACTCATGGGCGAGGGCAACAAGCTAGGAATTAGTGTGTATATTTAAACATATACACATATATGGTGGCGGACCCTGTGTCACGTTGGCATTGGGCACGGGCGGTGGACCAGGACCGTGGTGGTGGCTTGTGATGGGTCCTGGTGGGCGGCGGTGGACGGTGACTGAGGACTGGAGTGGCGTCTGGTCTGGATGGTGGATCGTGGTCTGGATGGTTGCTGACCATGGACTGAGCTTGCAGCGGGACTGCTTGGCATGTCATGTTGGGGTTGTCCTTCGGGATGTCTACCCTCATCAAATGCTGCTAGAGACTTTGATTATTGATGATGTTTTCCTGCACGTGGCATCTATTGCACTTCTGTCCGTCCTGGGAGAGGGATCCCTCACATGTGGCTCTCTCTGAGGTTTCTACATATTTTTACCCTGTTAAAAGGGTTTTTAGTAGTTTTTCATTACTCTTGCTGAGGGTTAAGGACAGAGGATGCCACACCCTGTTAAAGCCCTATGAGATGAATTGTAATTTGTGAATATGGGCTATACAAATAAAATTTGATTGATAAAATTTGATTGATTGATATATGGGAGTGACTGTGTGTGTGGGGTTCGGGTCCACAAAGTTTAAATAACCTTAGATCAATACATTTTAAGGTAAAACTAAGGTAAGGCTTAGGATAGTGTGTGTGTGTGTGTGTGTGTGTGTGTGTGTGTGTGTGTGTGTGTGTGTGTGTGTGAAAACCAGGTGCAGTCTAAATCAGTATCTGTGGATAATTTTATTTAGCTTTTGTGTTTTCCTAAACTAGTTTTACATATTCCTGTGTAGAATGGGATGTTTGTTTGCACTGTGGTGATGCTGGTTGCAAAAAGAGCTGTTCACCTGTTTAAGACTCCGTACACAGAACCTCACTGTGTGTGTGTGTGTGTGTGTGTGTGTGTGTGTGTGTGTGTGTGTGTGTGTGTGTGTGTGTGTGACTGAGATATTTCAGAGAGAGAGAGAGAGCAACAGACTAAGTAAAAATGTTTTAGATATTCATGTTTTTCGTCAGATGATATATTCATGAGTAGTTGATATAATGTGTTATTTATAAGCTGCTTGTATGTCACCACTCTTCACACAAGTGCTGCTCTGTGCTCAGGGATGACGTGCACAATGTAAGATGGAACATGAATCAGCCAGCGTGTGCTCCACCGATGCCCCAGTAAAGGTTATCTGGGAAGTGGGGGCACATTTTCCTCATGTTTGTCTTGTTTGTCAATGTTTTTTTTCCGCTGCAGCTGCTGCGTCGCTGGACTCCAGACTTTTGACCCCCTTGATGACAGAGAATGCCCCCCCCTCTACTAAATCCCATGATGCCCGGCCCGGCGTCCCCTCCTTCCCTCTCGCAGGACCTTCCAGTTGCCAAGGAGATCATCACTGCAAGATCCGCAAGCTGCTTCCTCACCCCCCCCCCCCCCCCCCACTGAGCTGTCGTCCCGCCGCCTTAACAGATAGAACCATCACAGAAACACTGTCAGCTGACCCATCTGCAGCGAGGGCCCGGCACATGTTTCATTTATCCACGCAGTTGTGTGCATTACCTATGACTTGTCCCTCTGCAGAGACACACACACACATCCCTCCGCCGGATATCGTGCCACCACGGCGAAGGAGCGAGTCTCCTTTCTTAATGTCACCTCTAATACCTCTTATTACCGCGACCCAGCAGAGCGTAGCTGATTTGCATCAGGACGGGAAAAAGGACGGGGTGGGGAATTAAAAGGAGGATTTAGAGTGAGTGTGTGTATCCTGTGTGATGTCAGCGGATGTGTAATTGGTGGAGTGACCTCTGTGAGCGCATGACACACTGCAGCTGGCTTCAATACGACAGGTCGAAGAGGAGATGGACTCGGCTCACCCGTGTCACTGCATCTCTTCTCAACTTCTCTCCACCCGCCCGCTCTACTTTAATACACATCTGTGATCATGTCTTGTTTTTCTCCGTCTCCATCTCCACCTCCTCTCCTGCCACCCTGTGAATTAAACAGTCAAATCCTGTTAATTAACGGATCACCTGTGTTACACAAACACACACTTGCACAAAAACACGTCCGTTAGGCTCCATATTCTACACTTTAAATGTGTGTGCATCACTATCTGCATCATATATCCTGTAACTATGTGGCAGCACCAACAAAAAGAGAGTTAACATTCACACTTTTGGTGAATTTAAAGTCTCCATTTAACTTAAAAGCCAGCCTGAGGAAGCCGGAGAACCTGGAGAAAACTCACACCGAGGGTTCTGAACCAAGAACCACCATGTCGGCCGCTTCACAAAATGGGATATGAACTTAAAACACCAGCCAAGAACAGGTCAAATGATTCTGTTCTCTTTATCATTTGATGCCCACTTTTTGTTTCAATCAGTTTTACAGTGACAGACTCGTTCTCTGCGGATCAGTTTAAGTCTTTAACTGTAATTAGGTTCATTTCTCCAACAGAGGTTACACAGCCAGTATGAAATAACACAGAGCAATAGAGGAGTGAGCAACGTCCATTTGCTCAGTGAAGGTTCTGAGACGACACCCTAAAGGGCCATTGTGACAAAATCGCCCGTTTTCGTAAGAGCTTCCATGTGGATATGAAGGACAAAGGAAATATTGTTTCATATTTCTTCACATTTTGAGCTGCATGGGTCATTTAATGTAGTGTTCGCTCCTACCGGTGACAGATTCATTTAATTATACTCACGCCTTTGACATATCTTATTGTTCTTATTGTTATCTAGCAGGATTACACCAAATAAATATACAGTTGACGGTTCCAGAAATGATTCTTTTCACTTTCGTTGTCATTGCGAGATGGGACAGTATTTAGGGGACTGATGTGTTCAGTTTGTCCTCAGGAGGAACATCTGGATTTTATGAATCTACATGTGGCCTCATAAGGGGACTGCTGGCGGAGGTGTGCGTCCCACTAAGTGGTCTACTAGTTCATTATAAAGCTGAATTTGGCCTGTTCACTGCTTAGTGTTACAACACTTCATCATGTTATTAACACTCCTCCCATGACCTTAAATAACTTCCCACTCTTTCCCAGGGTGAGCACTTCCTTTTGTTCCTTTGGGTTTTTATCGCAGGCACAGACTCAGAGGCCTGTCACTAAAAGGACCAGTCTTTCGAGCTCTTCTCGAGTTCCAGGCTTCACTTCACTTTCTTTTTCATTGTGTCTCTGACGAAACATGTGGTAAAAAAAGACAGGGCCTGAGAGAGACTTTCTGTAAGTGATGAGGAGGGGTTCACATGCCAGCAGGTTAAGAAATCCATCTCCTGGGTCTCTCACACTGAAAACTTCATGCTACTTGTAAAGCACTTTGGAATAAAGCATTCACCCACTGGCGTGTTAAGATATAATGCGGCACACCCATTAGGAAGCCTGAAAGAATCCTTCACCCTTACTCCTCTCACCATCCTTTCTACACGTGTGAATTGCGAAATCTTTTGCCACCATCCTCTCCTCCCTCACCTTTTTTATCATCTCATACCTGTCACCTTTTTTCATCTGCTTCCCTTTATGTCACCTCTAAAGTAAAAAAGTGCGTCATGCAACCCCCCCCCCCCCCACACACACACACACACAACACTGTGGAGGCCCTGAGCAGCTCTTTGATAGGCAGGTTGCACAAACACCCTTTATTCCCACTACTGTAAGACTCGACAACAGTTTTTCTCTATCATCACAGTCTACTTAGAACTTGCACTATTGTGTTGACTTCTTTTATATAGAGTCTACCTCGTTAAGAGCTGTCTACTGCTGTAACAAGGGTGTGGGATCGATACAGCTTTATCTTATCTTATCAAATCTTAATTTAGTTTAAAAGGTGTTACTGCCTTCTACAACAGACCAAGAGGCTGTAAAAACTGTCCTCACCTTTTTTTCAAAGCATCTAAATGACAATATTTCAGTGAAGGAAATTTACGCAACAATCTATTTGCAGAGATGCAGAGAGATTCTTCCAGAACTGAACAGAGCTACTGTATGTTTTTATATGCTTGTGGTTCACTTGTGTGGGTTTTACACTGTAATTGAAAAACCGATGGGAGTCGTTCCAAGAGGTTCACGGTTTGATAAAGCTCAACCTCATGGGCCAATGCAGAGGCTGACATACATATTTCTTTAAATGTATTTCTGAATATCATGGCTTGTGTGTGTCAGTGCGCGTGTGTTTCATAGTCTACCTTTACCAACACATTTCAGTGAATGAAGACGATTGTTGTCGATGATTGTGAGTCCACTGCTCAGTTTCGTACAGTATTTGTTTTGTGTCTGGCAGGCAGTATCCGTGTGTGTGTGTGTGTGTGTGGTATGTGTATGTGTGAGATGGGGATAGAGGGTAGCAGGTTACATATGGTGGCTATCACAGGAAGCAGGACCCCCAGCTACCTTTCATGTAGCTTCCTCATCATTGACCTTTAACGGTACATAAACTCTATCTCTCTCTGTCTCTCTATCTCTCTTTCTCTCTGCAGGCTGCCTTTACAACTGAATCTCTATCGTTCTCTTCTTTTTTTAAAAGCTTTACAAATAGGTAAATTCATCAATTAGTTGATTCAAATAAATTAAATTGCGTACATTTTTAAGAATTCTTAGAGTCTGACTAACTTCTTGCTTCGCCCTCATGTATGTGTCAGACTCCGATTTAATGCTGGCCTGGTTGATGTTTACTTTTGTACAAAACTGACGATTATTTTAAAAATATTGAATAATTGGATCCCTCTGATTATTTTTAAATCATCATTCAGTATTTTTTTGTCGAAATCCAAAAGATAATGAGTGTCAAATTATTGGCTGGATCACAGTGGCATCGCCTACCAATTATTCTCCTTCTCTCACCACATTTGTCCCTTTGTTCTTGTCTCTTTCTCTTCATCCCTGATTCCCACAGACACACATTCATTTTTGTCTCTGGCCTTTCAGTGCTGAAGACCAACTGTACATTCAATTTACTGCTTCAGGGAATTCCACGTCTTTAATGGTCATCCTCTCCCCAGGCTTTTCTTTTTCTTTTTACTTTTTTATCAATGTCAGACCGGTCTGTCTGTAATTACCCCCAAGAAAAAGACCCCAGATGCCCTTCACAACCCTCCTGTCTACGTGACCATATTTCAAAAAATGAATAAAAGATCCCAGTGTGGATTTCATCCTCCCTTCAAAGCCAAACATTTGGTGAGGCAGTCACCTCTTGGACGTTTTCCTAAGAATGTTGTTGGTTTTAACGTCAGCCCGAATGTCAGATTGTTACCGTGTTGTCCTTTTATATCGTCCTTCTTGTTCATCAGTCAAACTCTTGTCAGAAATTGTAATTTAATGCTGAATCGCATCATGTTTTAGCTGACTGCAAAGTAAAGATGGCCAGACAATCACCTTGGTGCTGTACTGTAGTCGCTGTGTTTGTGTGTTTGTGTGTGTGAATTGTGTGAATGGGAAAGCAGCCGTGTCCATGTTTCAGTTTTAATGACATCATCATCGGCAAGGTCAGTGGACGAAGGCGTTTGGGCCATGTTCCACTGCGAGCTGCGACATGAGGAGGACGAAGCCATAAAGCACGTTTGATGGTTTTTACCATAACTTTGCTCGGGGCTCTCCAGCACTTAAGTTACAGGATGGGATAATAGCTCCTCTTGGGCCTATAATTTAGAATTTCATGTCCAATCGTTTAAGTACTGAATGGAAAAAACACACAGCACTTTTTTTCTCATTTAGGAGATGATTGATTGAAAGTTGTGCGATTCAGGCCACAGCTTTACAGCCCTGGGAATCAATTTCGGCAACGTGAACGAGTCCTTTATCTCTGCTTCAAGTACTTTTCACATAACTGCAGCAGCCACTTTGTCCTGAGTGTCAGTCAGAAAATGTCACTGTACTTTTAAGACAGCTGCTGTAAAAGTAGGATTATATTTTTCATATAAAATTATTATTTAATATATGCTCTGACCTTCAGTTCTGTGGAGAGGCATTGTCAAAGGATTCTTTGGCCCAGAATCTAGCAGTTTGGCAGCCATCAGAAATATTCTTGTCTTAAGTTTTTAAAGAAGCCACTGCCCTTCTAGCCAATCAGAGAAGGCCAAAGTGAGGGGTAGGAGCTCATGGCTGTCACTCAGTGCATGAACTCAGTTCTATTCCACTTCTCCTGCACTGGTTTTCACATTTGTAAAACTTTGTGTAGAGAAGAGACTTTTTGTGACATCATCTCTACTCGAGTGAGCACACACATGTTCCAGTGGTAGAAACACTGATATGCATGTGCAGTCGTCTGAACATTGCCAGACCAATCCCAAAAGCAGGATAATTTTCATTAAAGTGACTGATCGGCATCTTTCAGACTGGTATGAAGTTCTTCTTGTGGCTGCCAAATCCAAATTTGAGACCACAGGGACATCAATGCGATGGATGATGGGGCAACTGGGAGAGTTAATTGTCTAAATAACGAAATGATCAGTTGAAGGAGTCTACTTTTCCGCTGCCTCAGAACTTGTGAGGTTTTGAATGGGACTGAAACTACAAAGAACAGACATGACCTACTCTATGTGGGGAAATTATTTCAGAAGAGAACTTTGCCGGGGCAAAGTCAATGGAACTGAAAAAAATCTAGTTCTTATGGCCTGGTTGAATTCAGGCATCGGGCATATGTCCATAGATTCAGCCCTTTTATACGTTCACAGCACTCATATAGTGCCTGTACCTGCTTTACAATAAAAGACAATATGGGACTTTAAATATTGGTTTTGCATCATATCTCAGCTTTTTACATAAAACTCCGTGGATAAATGTGCAAAAGAAAAAACAGCTTAGATGAGAATTTGTTTCAGAAAAAAAGGTATTTTTACAAAGCAACTCAACTCAAAAGTGTAGCAATGTCATTCTTTTGTTCACTAATACAAGAGACAACGAATGTTCAGCCCCAAAGCCCAAACTTTACTTAAGCACTCAGCGTTAAATGTTCAATCAACAGACAAAGAGGGGGGGAGTTGGATGCTTTGCCAAACACAACAACACCAAATTTGTGTTAATCTTTATTCCATCTTTTCTAGGTTAAACATCAAAACCATCTGTGCAGACTTACCCAACCACTCATATCATCCATCAAAGCCCTGATCTGCGATAAGGTCGGTCAACATTTATCTCTGTTCAGTCAGTAACGTCCTCCATGTTGCGGACCAACATCTCCCTGGTGAGAAGGATTTGATTTTCATGCTAGCGATGGCATGACGTGATTATTGCTGTGATATAAAAACCATTCCAGCATATTCTTTCCTGTTAGTGCTTATCCTTCTATATTTTCATCATGATTCAGTCACATAGAAACTCAACCTTTTAGTATGAATTTATAGTTTTTTTCCGCCTCGTTCATTATGAGGTGGGAAAAGATGTGGAACAAAATACTCTTCAAATTGCAATAGGAAATTGTTTCAGTGGGAGAAAATAGGCAGTTTCATTTGATGTCTCCTGTCATATTATTCCCATTAGAGAGCTTGAATGCAATTTGTCAAGCACTCAGTTCATGGCCATGTTATGGTTTTATATCATACACACACTGATTGAGAGAGGACAGACAAACTCTGCTGTTTCAGCCTCATACTTAAGTCTTAAATTCTTCGGCCGATTGTGTCGACGATCCCAAGACAGTGCTCTATTCAACTGATGGTAAGCAAAATAAAAAACCACCTCAACTCATAATGGATCTTTGAAGACTCTGAAATAAAAAAAGACCAAAAGTATTAACTTCTCAGTAGGCAATGCAAAGATATCCCATCGCACCCGGTTGTATCATGTGGATTTAATGTGTATAACCCTCAAATATTCAGAAGGACAGTGGTTGTTCAATTTCAATATGCTTATAGCAAAGTTTCAACATGAAATCGTTTCTCCTTGGTTTATTTCTGACAAACTTTATGACTAATACCAGACACTGTACTCCAGCCTTCTGAGAGATGAATATTTGTGAGATATGACTCAGTATATGGAAATGTGATTGTTGTTCACTCAACTCTAGTGCAAAACTCCTCTGGTATCAAAAGCGTGGAAAAGAAGAAAAGATATTCAGTTAAGTTAGTATTTAATCCTCTAAAAGATAGATACGGAGGGTCAGAATTTCAAAATCAATCAAATTGGCTTTTTTTCTTTCTATTTTATGAATTTATAATTGTGGGGTCTTTCCAGCTCATGCATGCTTTTTGGTAGATTTCCTGAAGATTAAACTTGTGCTTCGTGAGGTTGAAACTAGTTTTACATTTCTCCTCTTCTCTTTCATTCCCCTTGTTTGACAGACCTTTCACCTCGAGCCGTGAGGGTTAGTCGGTATTCGTCGGTGGTCCGCCTGAAAACTCCACTGAGCAGCTCATCATGAAGCTCTTTGGTCATCAGAGAGATCAGGACGAACTTCTCTCATATCAGATTTGCCGAGTAAATTACTGTGGATAAGACTCTGGTTTGGTGTCTTAGACTTTAAAACCAGTGTAAACTCTTATCTCTAACTCTCTCATGTAGAATTAGTCTGATAAGCCAGCCTCTCCCTTTTATAGTTTGTTGTGCTCTTACCAAATCCCCCACTCCTTCGCGAACCCTCAGCTCAGGTTTGTCTGGCTCTTATTGGTTTAAATTGGGCTTAAAGGTCAGAGGATTACAGCTTGCTTTCTTCGTCACCAAGATAATATTGAATCTGTTGAAACTGCTCATATTGCTGGTCCACTGCTTTCAAAGCAGCCGACCCTCCCTTGCTCCCTCCCTCCCTCGGCACTCCTTCACCGCAGGTGGTTGAAGAATGATGAGCCGTTAACCTTTGCTGTGATGGAAATGAAATGGCTGATATCTATCACTCAGAACTACAACTCTCCAGCTTTGCACATTCACCCGGGACCGTTTGACAGATGGATAAACAGAGGGGGAGATGGATGGACGGGCAGCTGGGAGGTTTGCTGTACTCCATACCGATTGTTCAGAGGTGAATGACACTGGCCGTAGAGTTGAAGTAACAAGAGGGTTGTGCAGGAAACAAGAGTTTAAGAGATCATGATTATTTACCATGGCCATTAGACTAACTAGTATTCTTGCATAATTTGGAACATATACAGTCGCAGATTTGTCAGTGAAACCTCATGTATCATATGGTTCTTCATTTTGTGCATGGTGCATACATTCTGTACATCCTAAAACTCTACATACAAAAACAGATGTGACAGGTTCAAACAAGCTACCGGTCTCTGTCCAAATGTTCCCCTGTGTCCTTTACGTTTTCAGGGTTGTACAGAAAATGTTCTTCTAAACATCCGCTGTTATTCTCAGCCCGGAGCCGCGTTCACATTCACCACACACAGAGCAAAAGCTCACAAACCCTTTTAGGCTTGCATGAGCAAAATGCTCCAATTGTGTAAAGGAAACACTGCATCTTTCATCCACTTAGACTTTGCGCTCAGTCTCAACCACATTATATTTGAAAAACTCTCACTCCAACAACAACCATGATATGAGGCCCTTCAACCAAATAAGTCCCCCTTTATAGTAGCAGTACAAATTGTCCTTAATATTATATAATATTATTTGTCTTATCAGAATCAGAATATCATGATATATAGTGTTGAATGTTGAATTTGGAAATTTTATTGTGTTGATTATTCAATTAAGGAATTCGCCACAGATTCAGTTTTTGCTTAGTATTCCTCCACATGGTCGCACCAGGAGACAAATGAATTTTGTCACATTTAAAATCCTCCGGCCGGTGGGACGTAGCTTTACGTGCTCTTATAGAGGAAAAGGTCTTTCTGCTCATCATCTGACTCCAGCTTATACTTTTGTTTTATTTTATCTCCACCCAGCAGCTTCCCCTGCACAGATGCCTTAAATGTCTCTATGTGAAATGCTGGCCATATATTCCCTCCTCACAAAGCTCATTTAAAACACCAGCCACTGCAATAAGACCCTCTGCATTATTTAATGTGTGTGTGTGTGTGTGTCTGCGGGTGATATCCTCTACCTGTTCCCTGCAGGATGACTGGAGGTATAAACCCATATATTAACCACACGACAGACCTCTGAAGCCTCCTCATAAATACGATCTGTACGCTGTGGCCTCTTCTCCCAAAACACACACACATGAACACACACACAGCGAGCAGCCTGGGCCCACTAAGGTTTCCCTTCATGCGATATTGATGCAAACTGACAGCCTTAAGCACAGAGAGCAGACTCAAGAAACCACCCAAAATTCACACTCATGTCTTTCGTCTGCCGGCCCCCACATCGGAATTCATCTCCTTCTTGCTCTGATGAGAGAGAGTGTTCAGGAAAAGTCGGGCCCAGGGCTTTGAGCTTGTTTCCTGGGTTGTCACTTCCTGCTGTGCTGTCACACAGATCATTAACACCCTTTAAAAACACCCAAAAAGATTGCACTTTATTAACAATGACTTTCCAGAATGATTCATTTTAAGGACACATATGATGCTTTTTTCAGCATACAAATTATGTAGATTTAATGTTTTTTATATGTTTTTGTGTATGTAAAGGTTCTGGAAAGTTAAAACAGCTAAAGAGAAACACCGATCATAATAGAGTGGGCAAGCTGGCCAATCAGAGCAGACTGCATCGGGGGGTCTTTAAGAGCCAGGAGTTAAATTCAAGTGTTTCCGACAGAGGCTGAAAAGACGAGCTGCAGCAGTGGATAATATGAGGAAAGTTGTTGTGTTTTCGGAACATTAGAGCACCATTACTCGTCTCACCTGTGTCTTGTTAGCTTGTGTGTTTTATCCCTTTGTGTCCACTTCCTGTTTGCCAGTTTGTTTGGTCATTTTCTCACCAGTTTTTCTGTGTTGTTTCCAGTGTTTTCTGCAGAGATTTGACCTTGTGTACTTTCCCTGTTTTCTGGATTTCTTTAGGTGATCATCAAGTATTTGGGCTCCAACCCAGACGCAAAAAAAAAGCATAATCTGGATCCACATGAACTTTGGCGCGGCCAGAGATGACTTCTATGAGTAGGAGTATCGGCATCACACTTTGGCGAGAGAGAAAAATCCCTAGCGCAAAATGAGGAGGATCGCCTCTGGCTACCTCCCCCTCCGTCCATCATCCACAACTCTGAGCAAACGTGAAATGAGAAGGGAGACGAGATCAAACACTTACATGAAACATTCATACATGTGTACTTGTGCATCGCGAGTATGAAATAAAGTGTCAAGCTGGACATAAAAGATTTCTAATCGCTTACAGCTACAACTTCTTCATAAACAATTAATCTTTAGATTTCTTCCATAATGATTTCTTGTTTTATTAAAGGTCAGAATATAATGAGCCAGAATGGCTCTCAGAAGAGTGGGTTTAAGTATATTTAAATTCAATAGATCCAGATTTTTGGATCCGCACCAAATTGCACACAATCATGAATATGATTACCCCTAAAAATGTCTGTTTTTGAAGCAAAGATCCATGAATTATTCTCTGGGGAATAAAAGAAAATGTTGGAAAACGCCCTCACAATGTTAAAGAAAGTATGATAAGTTCTTCCCTGACCCGTACCACATCCTTTCGCCAAGTTTTGTCATAATAAACTCAATAGTTTTTGCTTAACACTGCTGCAAACAATACAAAAAAAGATAAAAAAGAACAAGGGTGAAACATAACTGGAGGTAAAAGTAACTATCATGAGACATCTTCAATTTGCTTGAGTTAAATTACCATGAATTATCATAGTTGTTTCAAAATGATGAACCTGTTGCAAAAACATTCAAATATGAAAGTCCATGCAGTACTGAGACACCTCTGCTTCAAAAGGCTGCAATGCCAACTGGAAACTAATTTTATCATTTTGTTTCTACAAGAAGATGCATTAAATCTGGGTAAATGTTTAACTTTTGCTCCACAAATCTGACAAAATATGAAAATTCTAACTAGAATTATTTGACAAAAAACAGAAGATGACTTCAAAAGTAAATAAGAATTCCATTTCCAGCATGTATTTGTTTTGTTTACAGCTGTTCTCTGAGCTCCTGGGGGAATGACAATGTTTACCCAATGACACACTTTGTGGCCTAATCGTACCATTTTTCATTTCTGGTGAGGATTATGACGTTCTGAATAATTTCCTGCACATTTAAACAGACTGTGCCATCTGGTCCTTGTCAGAATGGCTCTGACTTATGGATAAAAACAAAACTCTGAAGTTTTCGGCTTATCGAGTTTTTATATCTGATAAACAGAGCTTAATACATTCTTATTATTGTGTATTCATGATCGGGTAATGTCTCAGCTAAAGACCCATCAAATGAGAATCCAAATCTCTGTGGCCTCTGTCATTGATGGCATACCTCTAATATTCCTCCAGATTGTCTATTAATAACGTTGCTGCAGGGGAGAGCATGTGTGATGAGACTTGATTCTGCCTATAAACAAATCCTCCTAGATTCAGGAGATAACACCTTGATTCAATATCTGTAGCTGTAATAGATCATCATCATTCACTCCAACCATCTGATGGACCTCACCGTGTGTGTGTGTGTCTGGGTGTGCTTAAGATCAACAGAGAGGAATGGAGAGCATCTGTACAACCCGGTTTAAATAAAATCAAACCTCCCTGGCTGCTCAATCTGTAGAGACTCCAAGTAATGCACGTGAGTGTGTGTTAGTGTGTGTGTGCGCGCGCCCGCCTCTGACTTGTGAGTCGCACAGAACAACTACACTGGAACAACAATAGAAAACCATGAAGTATCATCTGAATATTCACCAGACAACGCAGGACTGCAGCTCCAATTTGACGAGCGTTGTTTACCCGAGATATTTATAGGAGAGACGGAAGCTCGTTGATATTCCCCGAATCTGTTCCTCTTATTGAATCGTCTGATCTCTTACGTTCAGCGTATAGATGTGATATTTCCTTTAAAACTTCAATCATCTATTTCATCCATTCAAGGAGATATTTTCATCTCATCAAATCGTCTTCACGTCCACATTCCCTCCTCCCAGAAACACTTGCTTGTGACCTGCCGACGACCCAGCAAACAATTATTATATGCTGTTGCTAAGCCAGTGGCAATAAAGCACCAAATCATGCACCAACATTGATTACATTTTATTTTAGCTTCATGTAAATGAGAAGCCGAGAGTTGAGATGTCCTCGTTCGTAAGAGGCTTTAATTGTTGCTACACTGTGAAATGTTCCTCTCATCTGGGCTGAACTTGTTGCCTCCTGCGTGTTTCTGATCATCAAATAATGAGTGTGTTTGCAGAGGCAGCTTTTCCTCGCTGCTGGTGACCTGAACTCATTCCTTCTGTTCACGCTACAGACAGAACTCGAGTTGGCAGATCGAGCTGTTCTCCGGGCGAACTTCTAGGATATAGATTTTGGCCTCATATCTGTCTCCTTACTTTCTACTTTCCTCCTGTGTTGAAATTTGTGAAGGCAGCACTTTTTTACTTCACGGCTTCTTGTCCTCCACACTACCTCTGGCGAAATGACAGTAGAGATACTGAGGGTTATTTTGTTTAGTCCTGCTCATATTGACCCTGAATTGTTCTCTGCACCCTCTCTCCTCCCTGGAGAGACAATAAAAACGTTTCCAGGAGTCTGGAGAATTTGATCCAGACTTTTTTTAGAGTTTGTCTTTCAGACCTGGCTCCGCTTTTTCATCCTGAGATATTTGTTTTCTTTTTGCGTCTGTCGTGTGCAAGAAGCATCATCAACGCCTCGACTGGCTCATGTTGAATCCTGCGGAGGATCTGCTGATGTGTTCTCACATCGGCTCCTCCAGACATTCTGCAGAGATTGTACGAGCGGGGCTAGCTGTAGAAATTCGAACATTTTCATTCTCTCATAAAGCTCCTCTGGAGAATGTCTACAGGTTCTCCGGAGTTCAGTGCAAGCATGAGCATGAGCATATGACTTGGCTGCAACAGGGTGCATTTTCCGGAATGTATCAGGAAATGTTGTTGCCAGTTGACCTGTGACGATAAGGCCAGACCAAAATCTCACAAGGTCCTAATTTTGCCCTAGTCATGCCAACAGGCAGAGGAACCAGCATATTTACAGATTAGGGAGGCCTCTTTGAGTGTGTATCTCATGGTCACACATACATGCACTCGGTAAACAATTTATTCTATGTCACGGCCCCCCGAGAATAACGCCGCATTCTACAGAATTTGCCATTTAAGTAAGTGCTATACTTGGGTAACGGGTGCAATCGACCATGCTAAGCTGCAGTAATTCCCTCGACACTCTCCAGTCTACTGCTTTATCGCAGGTCACCGCTCTGTACACGGCAAATCAAATGCTCAGATATCCGGTGAGAAATACCATGACATAAATACACCTGCACATTTCGCTCTCTATTTTCTCCCTGTGTTTTTTTCTCACTCACAGCGAAAGAATCAACACAAAAATTACATTGACAAATATGTTATTGCTATATTGTGCAACAAGATGATGGCAAACGTATTTGCGAAAATTGGTGAATCTTAAAAGTGCTTAAAGTCTTCGGTGAATTCCTTAATATTAATTAATAATTTATTTTTCATTAAATTAGGCAGTTAAACATTTCCATCTTTTTCGACAGAGACCTGAAAACAGCAGGCATCAAACACATACAACACAACAAGGAGTTCATAAATAAAAGCAACACAAGACGTTGATTGGAACAATTACAAGAAACATGAAAAACATCAAGAAACAGAGAATTAGAATCACCGACTGCAGCGCCCTCTATTCAAACTAGCAAAATACATGAACCCAGTTCTGCCGACATGAGTGTAAGGTGATATTCTGTTAAAATATTACGATTCTGTCACTTTACAACAACATCCCCGCTGAAAACTGTATTTACTTTTATTTATAGAAATTTTCAGACAAATTTTTTTGTGAGGCATTTCAACCAGAATGGTTTTGCAAATAGTCATTATTTCAAAGTCAAACTCCTGGGAAGGACCTTGAAAAGGCATTTAAATCAATGGAATATTAAAATACAGGTGTATGTATGAAGCATGCTAAAGTGTTGCATACATACATATCTGAGGCAGTAAGATTATTTTCCCTTAAATCTCCTGTATTAGCTCGAGATGTTTGCAGTAAACACCGTTCTTCTTTTTCCATTTACCTGATACATTATAACTTAAAACATTCAAATGAAATGTGGGAAAATGAGAAAGTAATAACAATCTATGAATATTTTAGCTGAATGGTGGAAAGCAGCAATGGTGAGGCTGTGTCGCCTGAGATCAGGTTGTCACCGAGCTGCTGTCAATGCATATTTATAAGCTTCTTGTATTGATACCTGCGCGTGTTGCATTGGTTTCAAAGGGCAGATGGGAGTGGGTTACAACCTGCCAGGACTCTCTCTTTCCGTGCCCCTCACTCATTGTATGTGTCTATCGGCCACCGTCAGTCACCCTCGCTCGCTCTGCTCTCTCTTTCTCTATCATTACAGGCCCACCGCGTCCAACACAATAATCCATACAAACACTTATTTCTATTCATGAGTTTGTCTTCCGCTCGCCGTAGTTCCACCCATGCAAATGTCAACACTGTGATCGGTGTCCCATGAGGCGGTTTTCACACCTGTGAACAAAAGACACATCCATATTTACCAGGCTGCTCTTTTGTCAGAGTTCCAGAGTGCTGTCCAAGGACATGTTATTGTGAGCATTCACACTCCTGTCACCTTGAATAGAATTATCTTTATTGAAAAGCCCTGGGAATTGTACCCATTCTAGTCGGTGTATCACTGTCCGCTGGACACGTGAGGAGAGGGTCCTGCTTGTGACTCAAACCTGGACGTTTGACATGCCCGCTGTATTTTTTTACATAAACTGAATGTATATTATTGCAGATATTTCTTTATAATCATTAAACAATCATGCATTCCATTTTTTATTGACTTTTTCTCTATATACAACTGGGGTTTTGTAGGTTTGTCGATTTCTTTCTTGTGCCGCTTATCCTTTGAGAGTCGCATGGGGAGCTGGAGCCAATCCCAGCTGGCATTGGGAGAGCTGGCATACACACTTGACAGGCTACCAGCATATCACATGGCAGCTTCCAGAGACCAACAACCATTCACATTCTCAGACTCCAATTAACCTCACCCCCAATCTGCATGTTTTTGGACCAGGAACCTTCTTGCAACAGTAGAACAGGCTATTTGAAGATGCACTGTTTCTGAATCGACTTCTAATCTGCTACAACATCCAGTGGACATCTTTGGTTGAATAGGAAAGTACTGGTGTACTTGTATACAGTTACTCTGTCTAAGGGTTGCACACCATTTCTTGACTTGTGCAGATGTCGCTTGCACTTCATCAAATGTACGAAAAGGACAAAATCCTTTATTGACAAGTGTGTCAAGTTGGATTTCCACCATTTCACGATCCACTGAGAACATTTCCCGCCACTAAAAATAACAGCAGACGAGCATGAACCAGTAGAGCAGTTGTAAATGCTGCCTTGACACCACAACATCTCTCAGAGAACTACCACTGGGAGATGAAGTGCTGACTGCGTATTTCGCAATAACCGTTTCTGCTATCCGGTCAGGGAATACCAGACTTTAAGGCTGTGTCCTTTTAAGCAGGGAAAAAAAGAGAAATCTGACCTGGAGTGCTGCTACCACCGTGGGCTGTGTCTTAGCCCTAACCACATCTAGTTTCTGACATGTCTTGCTAAGCATGACTGCCTTCTATCAAAAACACAGCTGAGATCTCCTGGGTGCAACGTTCTCACCAGGGAGATATTTTCACCGCTCAGTGCTTCCAGAGAAATAGAAGAAAACTCAGTTGTCTGAGATGAAGAATCTGCCGTGTGCTTACTTTGTTGGAGTTGGATTTGTTTTTTCTGCCAAATGCTGGCCTCTTTAACCAAGTGTCCTTCTAAAGTAGTTTTGATCTGATCTCTTAATGGGACAACTGATTGGTCCGTCCATGCTTTAAAAAGTCATAGGCTTTCTTAAATTGAAATATTTTAAAATTCATTATTATATTGTCTCTGCTAGCTTGATAACCTTTGATCTATTTCAGACAGTAAAATAAAGTCTCATGATCACTCTGTAAAAAAAAAAAAAGATATATATAATTAATCCTGCACATACAGTAGACTATTTTATAAATATGTGGTCCACCTTTACAGTCTTTGGTCAAAACAATAACAATGAATGAACATATACTTAAATACAGCATATGGATGGAACATCAGCATTTATCTAATATCTTAACATGCTTTTGATTTATACATTTAATGTCTCACTGTGATGAGGGCCAGTGAGGGTGGAGACACAGCAGTGGATTGCGAGTCAAACTTGAGTGCACTAAGAATAAATGTATTAATAAGACTGACACCAAGTGGAACACACAATCAAACAAACACACACACACACACACACACACACTGACTTACAGTTAGACATTCCAAGGCTAAAGTGTACGGTCCAATATAAGATCCTCTATATACGGCCATAACATAAAACACCGTGGAGGGAAATTGCAATATCAATAATCGTAATCCAGCTCAGACCTGATGCAGTCTTAACCTTGAAAATATCAATAGTATATATATATATATAGTATATAGTATATCTTATAAATACCAGTGTTTACAGGGCGGCCATCACAGTCTGTAGCATTGGTCACAGGTGGGAAGAGCAACAACTGATGACTCTAAATCTACTTCAAATAAGGCAATGGTTTTCTCTGATTTGTTGATAAGATTGAATAATGTTTATATTGTATTATATTATAATTCAAATGATTAAGAGAGCGTTGAAATAATTCAATCAAATAGAAAAATTAGAATAGAAGTGATTTTATATTTCAGTTTTTAAATGCCAAATTTGTTTTAAAGCTGCATCCATCTCCAGTGTTTTCCCATTTCTCTTCTACAAGCCACATCCGTCAATTAGTTTTGTCTTGTTACAGAATGAGATTATTGATACATGCACACCCAACCGCAATATATTTTTACTTTTGTTTAAAAATTACAATTCCATTTACTCATTATTTATGGAGGATGTTTTTCTCATTCCCCAAAGGAATCACAATGCACATGATGAAAGTGTATTTTTCCACCAGTTTTTTTATTTAATGCACCATCTGCCAGAGCCAAAAGCCTTTTAAACTTTAATAAAACTTCAGCCGGAAGAATAACATCCATATTACCGGGTTTATGCCTTAAAACTGTCTCTCTTTGTCATGTTCCCTCCCTCTGAAGTTTCTCTCTCTTTTTTCTTGCTTTATTCTATTCACCTTGTGTGTATGTTGGATGTTTTACTTATTTTCTTTGTCTAATTTTCCCACTTCTGTGATTGTCTGCCCTGTGTTACCTCATGCCACTGATCTGTTCCCTGGAGTTTTCCCTTGTGTGTTTAATCTCACATATTTTTTGTCCCATCGTCTTTTGACTTGGATTCACCAACTTGGAGCCTTAAGCCTGTTAATTTCCCAATAAATTCAAATCGTCACTGCATTGCACCTACCTTTCCGTGGTGTGCTCTGCATTTGGGTCATGAAACATTTATCCATAACACTCAACACCGCAGAGGAAACCTGTAAATCTGCTGAAAATGTGGACTCAGTAATGAAAGATGTCAAGTATTTTCTTCACGCAGCACATAATATTTGAAAATATGTATGTTAAAGAATTATATGTATTGACTGAGCTACAAGTTGGCTGAATCCTCAAGTGCGGAAACATTTTGGATAGAATATCATCTACTGGTGGGTAAAGGCCAGTAGCTGACAAGCATTGCAAATTTCATGTGGAAGAAGACTCGAAAGAAAAGACAATACATGTTGGTTGTAACTGTTCTACTTGCGTCAATCACCTTTTTTAAAATTACATAAAATGAGGTAAATTTCAGGAAGCCAAATAATCCCACATGTAGATTAGTGTCTACCGTTAACTAAAGTAAAATTTTGAGAAGACAAACTGATTCAAAGATTAGGAGGCTTTTTTGGAGTGTTTGACTGGACGAGTTTATTACAATGATTTTCAGTAGGCCCTCTTGTGTCGGGCGATGTATGTTTGGCCCTTCCATACGTCTGTGCTCTCCCTTCCCATATCTGAACAGATGGTCTTTATTCCACACAGCTTCCAAACAAAAGGCAAGGGACCATTTCTCCAAAGCTCCACACCTGAACCTGGACATATGGCATAAGCAGGTTGAGGTTGCTATTTTAACTGTTCTACAAGATTGCTCAATTTGTATAACTGCTTACAAGAATGCATATGGGTTTATAAATAACCATTTAGCAGTGATTTGATGGATATGTTTTGGAGTTTGTAGTTAAGTCAAAAATAGTAAGTAAGATGTGTATATCCCCTTATTTGGTACAAAGGGGCCTATAATTGAACCCTGAGGCACTCCTACGGGAGGACATTGAACCTGTTATGTTAAATTTGCATAGTAAGTTTTAATTGCCACCGCAAATAGATGTGATAATTAGTCTGTTTGTTCTGTCTCATAAAAACTTGTATTTAACACTTTTCAACTTTCTTCTTCAAGTTCGTACAGTAATATCTGTGATCTTATTTACACTTCATAATAACTTGCTAAATCAAGCTGTGAAAGCAGGCAAGGCGTTATAATCAGAATGCCTGAAAAATCTAAATATGAGAGTTATATTCATAACAGATGTGAAAGGCTGGTGAATGGATCTCATTATCCAGACATATATAGATCTGTAAACAGATTGCATGTTAATACCCAGATGTGGTCTTAAAGTTGTGATCTTCTAAATGAGGTTTTGAAACCATTTGAGGTTCTGATATATCTCTGCTGCTCCAAACTGCTTCATATTTGCTGTTTGTGATCATTTGTGAATAGACAAAGTACATTGTGTATTTTGTCTGGGCAGGAAATTAAGGTTATCTATGTTTTCAGAAACTGTCAGGGTTTGCTTTTTTTCATTGTTATTTACTGCCACATGAATTATGGTGAAGACTTGTGCAGCTTCAGGTGTAGATCTGATTGGATTTGATCTGAAGAGAGCCTCTTAAAGCCTGAGTTAGAGCTGTAATCAACGATATTTCCTCCACAGACACACAAACATTTATTCATGCACTCACCACACCACTGTGTATAATGTTGTAGAGCCATGCACAGAAAACACACATCATTGCAAATCAAGCTTTGTCACAGCATGTTGCTGGAACATTTTCTCTGTTGAATGTCAATGAGGCCCTATTGAATATTCATGTACAGTATCAAAAGGGAACAGTGTTCATTCTGCTCCATCCCCTGCAGAACTATGAAAATGCTAATAACGTTCCAGAAATAGACCTATGACATTAACAAGTATTCAAAACGGCTTCTGTGAGAGGTCCACATTACAATCTTGATACATTAATCACACTTTAAACTTTAACCCACGAATATTGATTTGCTGTTAGGCGGAGCCCCCTGCCTCTACACATTGCTGTTAACTCCCCGGTGTAATGGCAGTAGCCTTTGTTTCAGGGCTGGTAGCTCACGTGATGAGTGAAAGCCCAGATCCCGATGTTTGTACCGGCTGCTGCTCAAAAGCCTCTTGTGTTCAACATGAGTATAAATAAGCTCCTGGATCATTCTCTGTGTGGCTAGGTTACTGTATCTGTAATAAGACAAACGGATTTACAAACAGTGCGTTGTTAGTTTTTGTTGAACACTTCTGTTACGCTCAATGACACTCCCCAAAGATGAAGAAAATGCAAACAAGCTTTTGCATAATTTTTTTTTAAACAGTAATGGTGAATGCTCAAGGCTGGAAGAGAACTGGGAATCAGAGTTTCACATTGTCTACCAATGCTGCCCGAACCCATCGACCGTCCCTCCAGGGAATGTGGTTCAATCTGACACTTTGGTCCTGAATACATTTCCACCAACTATTGGATCAATAGTTTCACTTATTATCTGTCAGAATTGAAATGTGAGCATGTTGTTGCTCATGAACAATGACTTTTACTGTATTTTGGTTAGTGCTATTAAATAAAAAATAAGTGGCATAAAAACACGTATTGGTAATTGTTTTAAAAGGCATTTTCCATGCTAATAGCAGAACATTTCATGATGGATTACATTGCTCTTTGAGCTTTGCTTCTTTAACATGCCCAATAGCCTGTTTTAATCCCACTGTATTAAACAGAGAAGAAAGGCCTTGTGTTTTATAATGTGATAATAGAGCTGGTGTGTGTGTGTTGTCTAAGTACTTATTATGTTGTGGGGACATAAGTCTGTTCATGTACTCACATTATGGGGATTTGTTCTTCTTTGTCCATCTTAATAAAAGCGATTTGTTCCCCATAAAATAAGTAGAAATGCACTCATACCCCATGTTGCATTTTCTGCTGCGGATTTCTCTATTATAAGAGATCACTAGTTGACTATCACAGTGTGGCAATCTCACACAACAACCTAATTTAATTTATGCAGAAGATACTGACATTGTCTTGAAGATATTCTGAAAAACAAATGTTTGTTGAAATACCTGAACACAAAAACACAATTTCTCCAGAGAAGATCAGCGTTTACCAACATTGTTACATTTAACAGTGCGCCTTAAAATGACAGCTAAAGCAAAGAGCTTTTTAAAAAATGAATGTTTGACTTCTTGACATTTTCTGCGAAACGAGGAAAGAATTTTAAACGAGTTTTAACACTGTAGTCATCAGCCAGTAAGACTGACTTTCTGATGATCTTTCCTCTGTTCACTTTGCGTTTGTGTATGTGTGAGCGCGGCGCAAGGCAATAAAAAACAAGGTAGGAGGTTGGTGTCTCTGCAGGTCAAACTGTTGCAGTCTAACAGTGTCAAGAGTGAAGGTCAGACTATTTTAAATTATATTTTATTCTCCTCAGACAACAAACAAGGTCAGTTAACTGAATTGAGGCAATAGCGTTGCTGTTTTCTCACACCATAAAACATAAAGAAGCATGCAAGGTTCCCGGTCGTGAAAACACATTAGATCTACAAAAGATGGGAACACACACACACACGTACGCCATTCAATTTATAGTTCTCCGTATGGTTCTTCCAGGTTGATATTAGGGTTGTGAAAATAGGGTTTAGAAAACATACAAAAAAAACATATAATGAATGAAAATATTGAAACTGAACCACACATACCTCGACATAGATATCAAAACAAATTTTTATGAAGAAACATTGCTAATATAGCGTTTTCAAGCAAGAATACAGCAACCGCCGCCATCTTGCCTTATCAGAGCGCTGCAGAGGTCTGCGCAGGCACATATCGTAGGATTCTCTACGAAAATTTTGACATAACTTTTAGAACAATATCTTACTAACCGTTTCATGAGACCACGTGTGTGAGCTCAATATTCTGAAAACAGTGGAGATGGTGGTAGACTTTAGAAGGAACCCACCCCCATCACCCTGAGGGACTCCCCTGTCGTCACTGCGGAGTCCTCCCAGCTTCCTGGGCACCATCAGCTCCCAGGACCTCAAGTGGGAGCTGAACATCATCTCCCTCACCAACAGAGGATGTACTTCCTGCGGCAGCTGAAGAAGTTCAACCTGCCAAAGTCAATGATGGTGCACTTCTACACCTGCATCATCGGGTCCATCCTCACCTCCTCCATCTCCATCAGGTTCGCTGCTGCCACTGCCAATGACAAAGGCAGACTGCAGCGTATCATCCGTTCTGCTGAGAAGGTGATTGGCTGCAATCTGCCATCTCTACAGGACCTGTTGCCTCTACGACCCTGAGGCGTGGAGGCAAGATTGTGGCCGATCCTTCCCACCCTGGTCACAAACTCTTCGAGGTGCTTCCCTTCGGCAGGAGGCTGCACTCCATCAGGACCAAAACCTCCCGCCACAAGATCAGCTTCTTCCCGGCTGCATTTGGCCTTATCAACAAGGCCCAGGACCCCCACCTGACTTGGACTCTTATCCCGCCCCCGCGCCCCAAGTCTGTCTTATATTAACACACATAACATAACAGTACATTGCACATCCACATTTCTCTCCTGTTTTGCATTTTGCATTTAACTTTTTATATCTCGTATATATTCTTGTTTTGTTTTATATATAGTTATTATTTTATTTTTTCTTATGTTAATTACTTATTGTGTTTTTATGTTTGATGTTAATTATATGCAACTATATACCAAAGAAAATTCCAGGTAGGTGTAAACCTACAATGTGGCCATTCTTTAATGTTTTCTTTGATTATTGTTTTGTCTGTGGCTACAAAGTGGTCTTCAGTAAGTATGCCTACTACTACCGATGCATGCATCAAAGACAACTACGTCGGGCTACGTGGTCATGGACATACATGGTACAGGGACTTTCGGCAAAGTTGCAAAGTGTTTCAGTTTAGACCATGCCGAGATGGTGGCAATCAAATTTCTAAATGCTTATGAAGAAAACATCTCTCAGGAAGTGGAGATGTTAAAAGCAATCAGTGTCCTTGACTCAGACAAAACCAACATTGTGAAATTTATTGACAGTTTCAAGTACAATCACCTCTTCCGTATGGTCTTTCAAATGCTAAACGAGAGCCTTATTGACCTGATGCGTAAGAGGATATGGTTGCCCCTGAGTCTCAATGAAATTCGCCCTGTGTTCCACCAGCTACTGGTCAGTCTTGAAGCTCTCAAAAGTCTTGGCATCATACATGGAGACTTGAAAGTGGACAACCTGATGCTTGTCAATCACAGGGAACATCCATTCAATCTCCGGCTGATTGACTTTGGTCTGGCCATTCAAGCGAGTGACAGAAATTGGACATCTGGTGCAGAATCCTAAATTCAGGGCTCCGGAAGTCATGTTAGGCATCCCCTTGACTGAAGCTGTTGATATCTGGTCACTGGGTTGCATCATGTTGCTACTCTTTTGAGTTGACAACCCCTTCCCTTTTGAATGTAGTTATTGCTGGATGGAAACATTTGGTGGACCTGATGGGTCAGCCAGCAGACCACATGCTGGCTGCTGGAGAATTCAGCGAGGAGTTTTTCATTTTGGATAAATCAGGATGGAGATTGATGACACGTGAGGAGTTCAAGAAGAAGTATAAAGAAGAGCCAGAAACAGTCTAGGTATTAGGGATGAGCGAGTACAGCATTATCTGTATCTGTATCTGTATCTGTTAACCATATGAATTATCTGTATCCGTATCCGTACTCGGAGTGGGCGTGGCCTAACCCGGAAGTGGGTGTGATTTAACCCGGAAGTAGGCCGGGTTGTCTTGAAAGCATGCAATTGATAGGGGTTGATCAGAAATTGTTATATTTATTGCTGATTAGAAAACTATTACAGGACAGCATCAGCATTGAGCTTCAGATCAATTTTTGATCATTTTGATCACAATAGCAAACGAACTATTTACAGAAAAAGTTTTGCAACAATGAATACAACACATGCTGTTGCAATTATGAAGTGAAATGTAATATAATATAATATAATGTATATAATATATAATGTGTGTGTGTAGCTTAATTTGTAATATTTTTTATACCACTACTACCGAGAAAGTGTCAGACACTCAGTGCGTGAAGTAAAATAAAACTTGTTAGAGCCAACTGACGGTTTAAAAAAAAAAAAAAAACTCCAACTACCGGCAGAGAGAGGGAGAGAGAGAGAGAGAGTAGCCAGACGCTAGAGAGTAGTCAGACACTCAATCCGTGAAGTTAAAAAAAAAAACTCCGACAGGCAGAGACGCAACGCGAGTCGCTTTCTACCAGCACCACGTCTGAACGAACCCACGTTTAACAGAACTCTACTGGTTAATAAGTAAGTACAAACTGAAATAAAAACAAACTTCAAGCTTAAGAAACCCTAAACGTTAACGGAAAAGACCCGCGAACCTGAGTGACTGAGAGACAGAGAGCTGTTCTGTGAGTGAGTGAGCAGAGCGGTGTGTGAAGGGGAGGAGCGCTGTGACGCTCTGTGAGGATTTTCATTCAGTCCGAGCACAGATATTGACTCGTATTACTCGTGTAATACTCGTGCTCGGCAAAAGTGCTTTATCCGTACCGGATACTCGTTTCAGCCGAGTATCCGGCTCATCTCTACTAGGTATATATCTTTTAAGGAGGAACTTAATAAAAAAAGAATCTCGGACGAACAGAATAAGCTTGAGTTTCGGGATAAGATGGCATTTTACGACCTCCTGACATGTTGTCTGCAAGTGGATCCTAAGCAGAGGATTAGTCCCAGTGAAGCCCTTAAACATCCGTTTATAACAATGGTTCACATGGTAGATGAAATGGAGACCAGCTCCTATGCAGACACTGCCCTTGAGCTCATGATTGTTTCCCCCTTGGATAATTTGGACGAGGGTCCCTTCAACACTGTAACGAGTGAAGAGTCAACCTCCATTTCTTCAAACACTGGATTTGCGGCTGCCATCACACCCATAGATGTTGATGATGTCAACACAAGCAGTCATAAACACTTTAAGAAGAAACTATTTCAAAGGATCAAAAACTTTTTCTGCAAAGTGGCAAAGCGAGTGGTTCGTCCGTTCAAATTCTGCATGACCAAGTGGCAAGACGCTGAACACCGAATGGCCATAGTGGGGATGTATGAATATATACATGTTCTCCAGGGAGCCAGCCCACCCCCCGAGCTTCTCCGGAGGTCGAGCCGATGGGCGTTGTTGTCTGTAGGGTCTCTCCGGAGGCCGGGTAGGTGGGCGACACTGCTGTGGCGCCCTGGCTACCGGCCCAAGGCCTGTACACGGGACAGGGGCTGCAGGCGTCGGCCTCTCCACCGCCGGGGGACACGGGACAGGTGCTGCAGGCGTCAGCTCCTCTGGCGAGAGGGGACAGGGGCTGCAGGGGACGCTGGCTTCACTGCCCTCCTGGGTGCCAGAACAGGGGGCGCGGGGCGAGAGCTGCACCCTCCACCAGCCTCAGCAGTGCGCGACGGCGCAGAATTGGCAGCGCGGCGGCCGCTGGCTTCTCCCGGGGGGGCAGGCGATTTGGCGCCACATGCGGACGCCAAATCGGGGCCGTGCTCACGGTGTGGCAGGCTGGACGCTCCGCCAGCATCACCTCCTGCGCCGCACGCAAAATTTGGGCCGTGCTGACCTGCCTCTTCGGCGCGATGTGGCAGGCTGGAGAAGGAGCAGGGTCCAGCCCAGCCAGAATCGCCTCCGTCTCGACCTGCCTCAGGATCGTCTCCAGCTCCCGTCTGTTGGCCGCTCCCTCCTCCCGGTACTGGGCCACCACGTCCTCCATCCTCCGCACCAGCTCCCACTCCACCTTCTGGTCCTCGTCTCTGGCTGTGTAGAGCCCCACGTTGGGCTCCAGTGTGGCAGTGATGCACATAGAATACATAGACTCCTTCCTAACCCCGTTGTCAATAAAACACCCGAGCTACTTAAAAAACACCCAGGCTGTATACAAACGCTGTGTCAATATTCAGCGTTGTATTTATTTGTATTTCTAATTTGTATTTGTGAATTTTATTAACACTACCTGCGGAAGTTATGTTGCTGTGCAACACCTTTTGTGCTCCCCGTCGGCTCTTTTTTTCCCTCACAATGTCTCACTGAGGATTGTTGAATGGAGAAAAATGTTTTCACAGCGAATCTGTTGGTTTCTGCAGGTTTCAGCAGGTGAATGAAGAACCTCAAACAAAGTCTTAAATCACGTGTCCACATCTGTTACACTTGGCATCAATCCAAAAGTGGAAGAACAAATATCCAGAGGAAGGACGGCCAGACCAAGAGATTTTGCAACTTTTACATTTAAGTTTAACAAGCGACACACGAGTAAACTTCCTGGACACCACGGTTTACAAAAGGCACCGACTTTGAGGAAAGCGGGAAACTCCAATCCAAGGTACACCTCAAAGCGACCGATACACACACTTTACTCCATAAACAGAGCTTCCACCCAAAGCGCATGTTCCAGGGGATCATTAAATCCCAATTACTAAAATTCAGCAGAACATGCTCCAGGCAGAAGGATAAATATGAGGCAGAAAGCACACTTTATCGAACACTCAGACAAAGAGACTACACCAGGTCCCTTCTCTGAAGGATAAACAAACAGGATCCCAAGGGGTTGAGGTCACTAAGATAAAACAAATCATCCCCTTAATCTTGGTAAAAAAGAACTTTAAAGAAAGAATCGCTGTCAAACACCACACTGGGTGACAACTTCAAAGTTATTTCGGCCTACAGAAAAAATCCTAACCTCAAAGATCTACGAGTCAGAACCAAGCTAAAACCACCAATAACACGCCCAGAAAGACCAAGGGACTCGAAAGTTACCAAAAACCAGACAACAGGGGCAATTTACCCACTGCCACAAAACAACCCCATGCCAGAATCAAACTGCATTTCTGTCATCCAATGCCAAAAATGCCCCATGCACTATGTAGGGGGGAAATGCAACTCCCTAAAAACCCGCCTCTCTCACCATAAGTACAACATTGTACAGAATTACAAAGCCACTGGACCAAAACAACTGCACAGATGATGCTTGTCCACTGGGCGACTACTTTAAACTTCAAGGTCCCACATGCCTTTTGAAGGAAGGGGTAAAGAGTTCAGAATCTCTTACTTCACAGAATGTTTTTGTAACTAAAACCCAAAATGTGTTATTCTTTATATCGCCAGAAGTGTCTTTTTGTTATTTTATTGTGAAATGTTACATGCTTTTATTTTGAAATGGTTCCGGTAGAGTCACAGACTTCCTGGGACGAAAAAGCACAAGTTCTTACGGTGTCCACGGTTGATTTAAAGTATTTACGGTGTTTAAGGTGTTGTAAGGACGGCTCAAATAAACAACCAGAACATCAGTTTAATGTACTGGATCTGTTTTGAAGAGATCTCACTTTTAGAAGCATGAGGTGACAAATAACCTTAATGCATTGTTGCATTTTATTGGCACATACACAATATAGCTTTTTTTTCTGTACTGTCTTGTAATAATCCCTGCTACTGTCTTGAAAGGTTTTCGTTGAAATCCAGTGTATAACTTTATAAGCTCCCAAAAGTTCGTAAGGATCCCAAAAAATGGACTGTACCACAAGAAGTGCCTCCAGGCAGGCCAATTGTATCTGACTGTGGAAGTGAAATGTACCAAACAGCAGAATTTATTGATTATTAACTCATCCATTGTCACTAAAACACCCATCATATATTAAAGATACATATCACTTTACAGACATTGTTAAAAACCGACATCCCTCCAAATTCATCATTCTTCACCATGGATATAAACAGCTTATATACCAATATTGATACCAAAGCTGGACTATTGGCTGTGAAAAACATAATGAAAAAATATCCTAACATCAAAAGGCCGGGTCAGGCGCTATTACAATTATTGGAAATCATTCTCACCAAAATTGATTTGGAGTTCAATGGACAATTTTATTTACAAATCAAACGTACGGCAATGGGCAAAAAATTCGCACACGCCTATGCCAATATTTTCATGGCAGATTGGGAAGAAAAAGGCCTGGCAAAATGCCCCATAAGCCACTCCATTATTTCAGATATTTGGATGACATTTGGGGGATTTGGACCCACTCTAAGGAGGATTTTGATGAATTTGTTAATATATTGAACACACACGATGCTTCCATCACTCTGAAGAACACTTCAAATGACTGTGGACTTTCTGAACATCACGGTATTCAAGGGACAGACATTCACACAATCGCATAAATTGGACATTAAGGTTTATTTTAAGGACATAGATAGACATGCACTGCTCTTTAAAACATGCTTTCATCCCAGACACACATACATGGGACTAATATAGTCACAGCTGGTGAGACTCCGAAGAATATGTACACGCAATTCAGATTTCACAGCAGCAGTCAAAATACTGTTTAGTTCTCTACGAAACAGGGGATATTCAAGATCATTTTTAAGACACTGATTAAAAAAAACTATAAAGAACAAAAACCACGAATAGATAAAGAAATGATTCAAACAATCATACAAGATCAAGGATTACTTGACAGATTCCAAATAATTTCGGCTTATAGGAGGAATACAAACTTAAAAGAACTGCTACTTAAGGCAACACTCACACCAATGCATCACAAGAGAAACAATACGTTATTATGTTATTGTAAACTTAAATTCATCAGAAAGACACACACTAAGATCAATTTCAGAATTTCACACCACAGCAGCCAATTTCGTTTACAGTATATTCTGGGAACAATTTTTAAAACAATATGTAGGAGAACAACAAATTCCATAGCCACAAGAATGGTACAACACAGGTATAATTTGAGACACAAATACTCCTCTAGTCAAACACTTCATATTACATGGACCACAATCCCTTAGAGTAGCAGGCCTCCAATATAATTTGACTTGGAACGATACAGAACGAAAGAAAATGGAGAAGATGGATCTTCCTCCTAAATAAGAGAGAACCAATTGGCCTACATTTTTAAATAAATTAAACAATTGTGTGAACATTTCCGCCTAAACCTAACTGTTAAAAGCCGTGTTTTGTGTCTCTCTCTCTCGTCTCCTCAAGGTGGGTGCTCCGGAAGCACCTCCACTGGCACAGCTGAGGCCACTCTGGCATCAGGGTGTGGCCAATAAAGACCCTGATCAGAGCGTCAGCTGTTGCCAGTGAGCTCTGCTCACTCACTCACAGAACAGCTCTCTGTCTCTCAGTCACTCAGGTTCGCGGGTCTTTTCCGTTAACGTTTAGGGTTTCTTCAGCTTGAAGTTTGTTTTTATTTCAGTTTGTACTTACTTATTAACCAGTAGAGTTCTGTTAAACGTGGGTTCGTTCAGACGTGGTGCTGGTAGAAAGCGACTCGCGTTGCGTCTCTACCTGTCGGAGATTTTTTTTTTTTAAACAGTTTTTTTTTTTTTTACTTCACGCATTGAGTGTGTGACTACTCTCTAGGGTCTGGCTACTCCCTCTCTCTGCCGGTCGTTGGAGTTTTTTGTTTTCTTTTAAACCGTCAGTTGGCTCTCACCAGTTTTATTTTACTTCACGCACTGAGTGTCTGACACTTTCTAGGTAGTAGTGGTATAAAAAATATTACAAATTAAGCTACACACACCTGGCGTGGAAATAAATAAAAAAAAATTAAAAAGTTAAAAAAGAAAGTTATGTTGAGTATGAACACTTACTACATTTCACTTCATAATTGCAATAGCATGTGTTGTATTCATTGTTGCAAAACTTGTTCTGTAAATAGTTTGTTTGCTATTGTGATCAAAATCATTGATCTGAAGCTCAATGCTGACCTGTAATAGTTTTCTAATCAGCAATAAATATAACAATTTCTGATCAACCCATATCAATTGCATGCTTAAAATAACATACTGGTTAAACCCCCGCCCGTTTCAAAACAACCCGGCCTACTTCCGGGTTAAATCCAACCCACTTCCAGGTTAGGCCCTGCCCACTCAGAGTACGGATAATTCATATGGTTAACAGATACAGATAATGCTGTACTCGCTCATCCCAAGTAGTAGGTGTTTTCTTTTTTTTCCCCTTCCGTTGTGGGAAGGGTGTTTTTTTTGTTAACTTATAGATCTTTAATAAATGCTTGTTTCATTGGTAAAACCAATCTTATGGCTTCCCTGTTTAGTGTCCGGTTTATTTTCATATTGTTTGTCCCTGTGATCCCTACACCTCTTGGGGACGTAACACTAACCATGGATCCTGGCCCTAACCCTTACCACTATGACCTTTGCCTAAACCTTCTTATTTGAGAACAACAGTGTTTATCTAGGTTCAGACATTCTTTACAACATACGCTCCAAATTACATTAATCAAAAATCACAGTTTATCTATACGAAATTCATTTAAAATCACAAGTCCCACTTCGATCAAAAAAAAAAAAGACGATTCGTAGACGTCACGAAATAGTAATAACATGATTTATTACAAAAAGAATACATGGAAGTAGAAAACTCAAACAAACACGAAGGAAATAAATAACATGCAAATTGACACATAAGTTAAAACAATCACAGTTTATCGGACCAAAAAAATCTCCAGAGTTTTTCACAGATGGGATTTTTTTTTCCTTTCCGAAGTTCGTAGAAGCTCTTGGATGGTACCAATCACTGGATATTTAAAGGGACTCTTTATGTGGATGTGGGGGGGGAGTCCACATTCAGCTGCAGGAAATTCAGGGGCACATATCCCTTAGGGTACTTGTTATGTCCAAAGGCTGGTTGTCAATGGAAGTCTGAAAATTAACTGCCCAATGAATTCCCAGGGCCATTTACAGGTTTCCCTGATACCCCACCAGGTCCTGTAGTCCAGACGGGACCACATCAACAAACGAGGGCCCTTTGCCTCAATGTTGCACCCAATGTGGAGGCTTGTGGCTGTAATTAATGCCGGGGTGTAACAACTAAAGGTGAAAACTGGTAGAGTCTCAGGAGATACAGGACACAGGGAGATCAGGACATCACGACGGTTAGAAAACGATCCAAAAAAGGGGATCACAGAGACTTATATAGAGACACATGGAAGGCAGGGGCAATTGGACACTGGTGTAACACATGATGACTGGTGCAGACAATCACTGACAGGAAGTGAAGAAAGAAAACACAAGGAACAGAGATTAAAAAATAAAACCGGAAACAGAAACACGGAGTGTGAAAACATGAAACCCAGAAACAACTCAAACAGACATAGCAGGGATGTACTAATAAACAGAAAACACGTCTTCAAACAGAGGTGGAACCTTAACATGTCAGGGTTATCCAGTGGTTTTGGAAATGATAGAGGAAGAAGCCTCCGTCCACCTTTTGCTATGGTGACCCGACCATAGCCTGCAGGGAGTTGATGGCCTCTACACTGAGCCCATTTAACTTCACATGTTTTTTCAAATTACTGAAGTGGAGGAGGCGATGCTGGAACACATGTGAGTTTTAGTAGTGAACTCTTGCCTTGACTCTTGCCAGCTGGCTAACTTCAACAACGATGCCATCAAGGTCATATGTGAGGTTTAGATCATCACAGTGGTAGCATGCACAGTTGTATCCATGCTGTCGTCATGGAGGAAATCCTTGATGTTGGCAGATGAAGAAAACGCATCCCCCCCAAATCTTTGCATTTTCTTCTGCTGCTTCCCGTTTTGCTCCCGAAGGAGGAAAACCAAACTACTATGAAAAAGGGACAAAAGAAAAAGGCTCACCTAAACAGGAGGCACCTCAAACTAACCAGAACTCTCTAAACATAAATAGAAGAACAGATTACAAAAGAACACTAAACAAAGCTAAACTACAAAACTTTAACAAACGAAAAATCACTCTCAAGGAGGATGCAGAAAACAACTTACGTGGGGTAGCAAATCTCAAGGCAAAACACGACAATGACTGTAGATAAGGGCTTCGGTGCACGGACAAGGACGAAACACTTTGACCTGAAATGAGAGTAGAGTTAGGATTTCTAAATAAAACAGGAAGTTACGAGACAGAAACCCCAAGACAAGACAAACCTCACTTGGTGTGACACCTACCTTATTCTGACGATTTGCACTGAATGGACTCAGCCAGGGATGCATAGTCCGGACAGTAGCTACTGATAGCCAGCCTCAAGCACTCTTCAAAATGATCATCAGTCAAGGTGGAATGGTATTTAGACTTAATAATCTTCATGTGGGAAAAGGCTGACTCGCATAAATAAGTGGGGCCGAATAATACATTCAAGGAGGTAGCACATATCCTCATGTTGGGGTACTTTTCCTCTGTGAGTAAGTTCCAGAATTGTCCATTAGCCCTTGTCTCTAGCTAAAGATCTTCATGCACTTGGCAAGAAATCCCTTTGAGCGGCCAACCATCGTGTTTTTGAAAGACTGAAAAATGTCTTGGGCAGTAATGTTAACAGCTCCTCTTTTGCAGTCATATCGGGAAACACCATCCGAATAAAAATGCACAACTGGGCTGTGTCCATCACGTCTGTAGATTCGTCAAATTGCAGTGAGAAACACTCGCAGTCCGCGATATCCTCCCGAAGTTGCTCGGTTATATACTCGGCTATGGCTTCACTGCGCTGTGTAACTGTACTTCTTGATAGCTGGAGAGCTTTGATTGAAGATAATATATCTGGTTTGTTTTTAAAGTCTCTGAACAACAAGTCAACTGATTCAACGAATGCCTCTTTACCACCTCTCCGTCTCAGAAGGAGTTCTTGTGCTTAACAATGCAGTGACTCATCCGGAATGATGCTTCAGGGGCTGCCTTCGCTTTTGTGGTCAGCTGTGAGAAAAATGACTGCTGTCCGGACAACTGGGATTTTAGTTCCTTCACCTTTCTCTTAATCAGCTCGCTTTTCATAGAGGGAAGTCAGTGTCGTACTTTTTGTGAACCGTCCGAAAGGCGCTCCACATTTCCCTTCTTCGGAATAGCAATGGTAGACTGGCAGATGAGAAACACATTTCGGATATGATAGTGTGAGTGTCCTCCTCCCATTCCGTATGGAAGTGGTAGGTTTTTGACTTGGTCCAGCTTCCTCACTCAATTTTATACCCTATCTTAAGTTTAGAAGAAATATATCAACTCGGTAGCTTGCTAGACCCTGTGTCCGAATTCCCTGTGTACACACTTAAGGGCGGGTACCTCAATGGGCGCGTCAGTAAATTTACTCTTGAGAGAGCCGGAGAATCCACTTGACTGCCTCATGTCCATTCGTGCATGCGTGAGGCGATCGACCCACACTACCTTCGCGATCGACCCCCCACTTCCAAATGATGGACTATTTTGTGTTGGTCCATTACATGAAATCACAATGAAATAACTTATAATCTGTGGTTATGCCATGACAAAATGTAGAAAAGTCCAAGGGGGCTGAATACTTATGCAAGGCACTGTACATATGTTTGTTAGTGCTGATAACTCTCCTCACTTGGGAAATTGGATAGAGTCTGGCCAAACCGCTGGCTCTCCCTTGGCAGTGAGTTAATATGACTTGATAATCAATACTATCCTCAGCCCTTCTTTTACCTCACTGGATACTGCAGGGAGAAAAACACACATGCTGAGGTATACATATCCATCTTTATACTTCCATAAAACAGTGATTAAATCTTGTTTCCAGATATGGAGAACAAAAAGTATTTCTCACCGGGGGTTCTTCGTAGGAATCCAGGGGAAACCGGTAGGTGTGACTCACGCCTCTTTATTTCCAGGACACATACAATCACACAATTTCTTTGCACACATATAATATTCAGTTCTCCAGCATAGCGGCCGGCGTCCGGGCGTAGTCTGGCTCCTGTGGATGCGAGTCTGTCCTGCGCCCCAGCGCGCTACTGCTGATAAGGGGGAGAGAGTTAACCTGTAACACCTGTGTACCATTAGACTCTCTCCCTGGCACCGATCCCAGAACCCCATCTCCACTCCCTCTCTCCTGTAGCCGCCACTAACCATCCCCCACTACCACAGAGCATTTTACTGGTTTACTCAGTATCACACTTTCTGTGATTTGCACGTCACTAGAAAAAGTCAAAAACATCCCTCAAAACTGTATCTATGTTGAACATTATTTGTATATGAATAAAATCTTGAAAGTATTCAAGCCTGTTTGCATCAACAGAGACACATGTCTTTTTACTGAATCTGAGGCTTTGTAAGGTGGTTCACGGACGATAATGACTTTAACTATAGCATGAAAGGTTAATGAACGGAGAATTGATCAGGGGTTGTGGTCACGCTAAGGTCAGAATTGAAGTCATGCGTCTAAAAACAGCCAGTGAGACTGTGACATTGTGACGAACTTTCAGTATTTCTGTTCAGCGTTTTTTTTTTCAGGAGCCAAGTGGGACGATCATTAGTGCTCCTGCTGCACACCTGGCTTCCAGGTGTATTTGAAGGCCCTACACTTTCCCACGAGCGGTTTCATTCCTGCTGTCTGATTAGACATCTGCTCGGGTGGATGCAGGCCTGATGTATGCTGGGAAATATGTGAGTTCACCAAACTCCATGTAGCAATTAGGATGACAAAGGTGTTTTTCTTCCTGCCCTACAAAGGCCCTCCCCTTCCAAACATGAAGGAGAACCTGTGGTGGCCTTCAGTTGTCATACAAACTTAAAAGGTGTTTAGTTTGGGCTACTTTAAAAAAATAAGATCTGTAGTTGGGTTAAATTACCAGTTTGTTGTCATTATATTCATCTTTATAATGGAGCGAGACATTTCACAATTTGCTTTCAGGTGCTTCACACACTCTCATACTTGTCTGCAGATGATGTCACGTCTCCCGATCAGTCCACACGCTCAGACCCTTGTGCGATGTCTGGTGGCTTCAGGTGTGTGTGTGTGCGGAGTGTCCAGCATGTTAATCAATTTGTTGCTGTTTGATGGAGGAAAATAGGTTGGCATTTAGTCCAGAAAGGACACCTTTTAAAGGACTTAAAAGGAAAAACAGCAGGGAGTCTTTGGGTCCTCGGGACAAACACTAAGAACCACAGCTTCAGGACGTATTTAATAGAATATCACCCTCAGGAACATTTAGTAAGTCACTCGGAAAAAGAAAACACATCCTCAGGCGGCAATCCACTGATCACCTGCTGTGTTGTCAAATAGCCCCGGCCTGCAGTTACTCTTCTTTAAGCGAACAGATGTCATAGAAAGTATAGTCCTATTGTCGAGGCACTTTCTTCCTTCACACCTCCCTCTCATTTGACAGAGTGCTTTGCAATTACCTTCATGAAATGAGTCTCAACTGATAATCAAAACATTTTAGATCTGGCAAAAAGGAGCGGAACGCCAAAGTGCCCTCATTCCACGTGGTATGTGGGCCAAATCTGGCCCAAAACAATAATGTTACAGGCTTGGCTTTGAAAGGCTTCAGTATAATCTGCAGATGAATGTATCGGGTCTGCACGACTCCACTTCTGGAGGAGAGAATTTATGTTAACTTAAAAATCTTTATTTTGTCTTTATTTCAGCCTATTCCCCACCGCCTCTATAGTTATGCCAAATAAAACGTTAACTTATCTTTGCCTTCTTTTCCTTGCACGATAAAAAACTAATGTCAGTGTGGTTAGCAACTGTTTAATAACAGGCCGAGTAGGGAATACATCCAAAACATTCACAAAAAGAAAATCTTGATTTTATTGCATTACTTTGGATATCATTAAACCTGCCCTGCTTTGCCTTCTCCTTTTTAATTAGATGATTTAGTTATAGCCACTTTCTCACTGGACGGCCATCCACCATGTTGCCAGAGATGATTAGTCGATTTTTGCTGTTTGCGCACCTCCTCTGCAAGGTGCATGCTAAAAATAATGCAAAAACAGACCATAACAATGCATAATGTAAAATATTAGGGTGTAATTAGATTAGTCATTATCCAGCAGGAATATGCAGAAAACATACCTGTTGTATAATATCTGAGAATGAGGCCCCAGATATGCAGAGGAGCTCATTATGTACTGACCACCTGAATCACTCCTGGTTCCCTCGAGATCACTGCTTCATTCTCACCTCGGTTGACTCGGGTTGCACATCACCACAGTAACTGATGAATTGTTCATCATCACGTTAAAAAGAAGAGGCTGATGCTGGCTTTCTCCCCCCAAATACAAGACTTTCTATCTTTTTGATTCTCCAGAGTTGAGATCTGGGGCCTCGTTGCCGCAACCCCACATCGGTCACATGAACTTCTGCTCCCTTTAGAAACCGCGATGAGGAAAGCATAGCTGACGCTATCTTCAGTGGGCAACTTGTCTCCTCCCTTGTGTTCAGCGACTTCTGAAAATGATAGAGTTGAAGGGGGCGGGAGGCAGAGATTGAGCAGAGAGTGGAGGACAGAGTGTAGCTGAAAAACAAAGTCCGTAACCTCGAGGCAGCACTGCACAAGCTACAGACCACACACACACACTCAGGCAAGGTCAAGAAAACCCTTTGTTTTCCAGTGTTTGTTACTGCGCTTGAATAGAAATACTGACACTTTTAAAAAAAAGTGCCTCATTTGTGGTCTAGTTAGAAAGAAATTACTTCATAATGAGTTTCTGTGCATGACAAATATCGCACATTGGGAAAACGATTCAACGGCACTGCCCGTAATAGGAATTTGGTGAATTTAAAGTGGCATCTAATGATTTGTCCCCGACTCACCCGGGCACAGTAAATGAAAGGTGGAAGTTTGCCCTGAAGGATCTGATAATGAACAAGCAATCAAGATCCTCGGTGTTAACCATGACTTTACGAATGGCAAATTGAAAGCGACAGATCATTAAAAAGTACAGCGAAAAAACCAGGTCGCGTGATTTAAGGTGAAATCTAAGATTTGGAGATGGAAAATATAGGGAAGGAGAAAAGAGATTATTATTATTATTATTATTATAATCATGGTGGCAACTGCAAGTTTGGTTTAATCGTCTGACTCAATGGAAGTTCACTGAGGGTATGAACCCTCTATTGAGTGTTCTCTCATTCATCTTCAGGTTTGTTACCTTTTCCCCTTCGCTACATGGGAAGCAAAAAAAACAACCTCTGAGTTTGCAACGTGCTCCGAAAATAACACGATGAGGATTTGGAGCAACAGACCTGGTAATAACATCTGTCTCGGCCCATCCAATCACGATTTTCCCCCAATGGTCACACAAGTTATCACACAATTTGAACAGCAGTGGTTTGCAGTGGCACAGCTCCGGGAGGGGAAAAAAAGAGCAAAGTGTGAGGCCAGAATCAGTTAGTGTGCTGGAGACTGAGATGAGGAAATCTGACCAGAGGAAAGGATACCTTACTTTGTTTATAATAAATAATTTTAAGAATAATTGAAACTGAAACAAGCAATAATACATCCTACAAGACAACTTAGCATCTTCTTCTGTTAAAATGCTTTAATAGTTGTGGGTTTGGAGCAGAAATCTGATAACAGACCTGTTGCTTTGATACATGGATGTACAGGATGTATCCAGGTTACTACAGTGAGTGTTAAGGCATTTTTTTATTTAATTGTTTCCCTGAGTGTTGTTAAATTAAGTGTATGACAATGTTCTACATGCATCGTTTACTGCTGCACGTCGAGGCAATTTTGATCATATTTGGAACATTTTGACTCCTTTGGGATGGAATACAAAATTGGTATACGAGTGCCACCATCTTGCACAGAGTCTGAGCAGGAGCGATCAGGGGGCGGAGCCCTGGTGGCGAGGTTGTGTTGATACAACCACAGGACCAATCTTGAGTCAGTCTCAGCTGTCAATCATGTCGTTTCCAGTCAGTCACCAAGTGGCACTCGAGATGCTTTAACTTCACTTTTCGGGGGCGGTCAAGTCGGTGAAAGGAAACAACATACATTTTGTGAAGGGGAGATTTATGATGATTGTATTTTGCATGGCTTCAGATCTCACTTGAGTGTGGGTGTGAACCAGCTCCCTGAGTATTTGTAGTGAAAGGTTGGAGGACATTTTAAAATCCTTCAATAAACCTTTACACCCAAATTAGGTTTATTTTACAATCTATAGTTTTCAAGCAGAGCGAAGTTACTCTTTGTGCTTTTGTTGCCATCTCTTCTATTTAGCTCTTGTAAAGCTGATTTAAACGACTGGATGGATCCTTCTCTTCCTGGTTATTGAGATGTAAGAGGGTTTAAGACGTAAAACAGACTAGAGGGAAACTAAAGATTTTCGAGTGTTTGTAATTATTTCTGTGTTTTGAAGTGCGTGTCATCCTTTTCTTAACAGCGACCATAAAGGTGCCCTTGAGTGAGATACATACATGACAATCAGCTCTGATGAGGCTGCAGCAGGAAACACTGACAGACAACATGCGTCACTAGTATCTATCTGGGTTCCTACGGTCATGAAAAACCTGGAAAAGTCATGGAATTTTAAAATGTGTTATTCCAGGCCTGGAAAAGTCATAAAACCCCCAAAGTTTTGGAAAAGACATGGAAATTTGTTATATTCATATTTTCATGTCGTTCATTTATGCTGAGTTTTAAATAATTCATATGCTTTTGAAGAAATACGCTCAAAATATAAGCAGGCATACTTGGGTTTGTGTCATTTAAGGTATACTGTTTGCCTTGGAATTCTCATTGTTAGTTTAAACACTACATTTTGTCTCTTTTTCACTCATACACCGAGATTTCACAAAATGTTCGGTCATGGAAATTTGGTTTAAAGTTATCGAAAAGTCATGGAAATCCATTGGTCAAAATGTGTATGAAAGCTTTTCTATGTGAAGTAGTTTGTGTCTGTGGGTGACCTGTCATTGGATTTTACCGCACACAAAGAAATGAGGAGACCAAACTGTCCCGATCCTCCTGAAACTCAGTGTTTTTCATCTCCACAGGCGGCAGGAGCATTTTTCTCTCGAGTACAAAGATGTCGTTTTCATTACAGGTCAGAGAGATGAGATCTTACTGGAGAGCTGATGTGCCGCCGCTACCTCTTGTGTTTTCATTTCCTTAGCTCATGTCAGAGGATGAGCTTCGTGTTCAGTCAACGACATAATTGGATCATGATAACAGGACCGAGACACTGTGTAAAAGTGCCTGACGACTCTGTCTGATCTCAGGTCATCTTCTGATCCAAAGAGCTGCTCAGGTCAGTCTGCAGTGAGCCGATGAACGTCACCGTGCTGCAGATATTAGAACTGAGTGTTTTCGATGTTCTGTTTAAGAGGGTCATATGCACTACTGCAGTACAGAGCGGTAGAATACCTGATGAAGGAGCCCCTCCTCTTCCTCCTCTCGTTCCAAAACAAACTGAGCACATTTGCAAGATCTTTTCATTGAATGGTCGTCTCTGTGCTGCTTCCTTCTTTTTGTGTCCAGAAGCGCTTTTAAACTTTCTACAACTATTTTTCCCTGGTATCAGGACAGCTCAGTTGTTTTTGTTGGAGACGCCCTAGAGGAGCAGTTTTAATCTGGAAACTTGTTGCACTGCAAAAAGCTCCTTCACGTCGAGTTCCATTTAACTTGTGTTTTTATGACTAAGTCTTCCCCCATAAAAGTATTTAACAGGTTGACTTACAATTAATCTATTATAGGGTTAGGCCAACACACAAAGCATCATTTGCATTCTGCATCACTGCACTATTGTCCCTTGGTTACAATTCCACCATCTCCGCACAGTAGTTAAAGGTTTTTTGTCCACCCATGCACATCTTGTTTACTGTTGCACTACTGTCATGTTCAGTTTAACTGTATTTGCCCATAGTAGTTAGGTTTATTTGACAATTGTCTTGTTGTCTGTTGTTAATCATATATGTCTATCTGTGTAAGTACACTGAGCACAGTTGAACCCGAGTCAATTCCCAGTCTGTGTTCACATGCATGGCAAATAAAGTTGATTCTGACAATTTAGCAAAGTTTCATGTGTCATATTTTAAAAGAAATATGTATTCATCTTATGATTAGCACCAAATTGCACTCTTAATTATCAAGATATTGATCCATGAAATAAAGTATTGTCAATATTTCCATTACACGTGATGGTAGTTCAATTATTACGGCTGCATTTGAAAAGGTTTTTCCTTCTGTGATCAGAACTCCCAGCAGAGGAGAGTGATTTAGGGTTTAACTTGTCCCGTTTCACTCGTCTTCCTCTGAGGATTCCTCCTCAACTTCAGATTCTCGGTGAGGAAACTGTCCTCAGGTCGTGTTCAGGAGATGACGACACAGTATGGCTTGACTTTCCCATGAGGCAAATTTCACATTATTGCAGACAGTGTTGTAGATGGTGTGTTTTTTGAAGAACCTGAGAGGAGGGTGTGTGAAGAAGATATGGAGAAACCAGTGACGTTTTGTCGCTGACATGAAGCAGGATGAGAAAGAAACACGTTGGGTGTCATGTGAAGCCTGTTGAGTCACTATTGAACACCCCCGCCATCGTTTCACAGGACATGGAACAAAGTAGAAATCCTGATATGTCATTTGTATTTGTCACATGTATTGATTTGCAGACGCATAAAACTCCTCATCGCTCCGCTAATATCTGATGTTTTTATCTGCAGCCATTTTTCATCTCTTCAGTCATTTTAAAGCTTCAGTGGATATTTCAGTCACACGCCTCATACGTCGTGATTTTATTCACTAAATCTGTTTCCACTGCTCTGTCACATTCGGTTTGATCGATTCAACGACTGGTCCATTTCAGCCAAGCACTAGAAGTGTATTGGCTCTTTTTTCAATGTATGAACCCACTGAGGGTTCTTCGGTGAGGTAACCTACTCATTATCCCAAACTTTCCAAATTACCTGCCTAGGACAAAATGACCTATGGTAACTGTCTCGGCAGAGCTATGTGACCAATCATTTTTTCCAGTTTTGTAGTTCTCTCACAACCATTGGGAAACTACTTTTCTTCTTTTGGATTTAACGTTGAGGTCAGCTCACGTCATGGCCACATATTTTTTTTTTCATGCAATATTGATTCACAGTGTCTTTTGCTGAGGTGGTAAAGTCCCAGTGGAAGAAGGACATGAGTTTTCCACACACTGTTAAGATATCTGGGGCCTCTTGATCTAACCAATTTTTGCAATATTATCAGATGTGCAGCAAACCGATGGAGTCTGAGCCATTACCAATACCTCCAGTCACGATTAGAATCGAATCCCAGTTCAAGATTATGTCGATTAAGAGATATGTCTATCACAAATACTTTCTGAA